>NC_057727.1:41788455-41832455 GCF_004010195.1 Chiloscyllium plagiosum
AGAAGTGCATGTTTTCTTGGTCACCCAGGCTGGAAAGTTGTAAAATTACATCTTTAACAAATATAATTTTGAATGCTGTCCTTTGTTGGGAGGATGAGGAATGTGGAACTGATGGCTCAGTGTGTTTATATGTATTAAGACCTGAGAATGGACTCTTGTTTGCTATTCAAGTTGTTGGCCCTACACATTTAGTCATTCATGATATCGCTAAAAGTGTCTCCAAACTCTACCAATTCTGTAAAACTTTGCTGTAAAGTAGCAAGTGAATATAACGCTATTTCTAGCTTACTCTCAAGTAGTTTATCAAAAATGAAATGTTTGCTGTGATCATTGGCAGGTTTCACTGATGAATTATATGCAACATAATGCTGCCTTTATATATGTGACAGATCAGATCAGATATCTGGATCCGATTTTAAACTTATTTACATTATGTATTTGAAAGGAATTGACATTCATACTAGTACTGTGGTAATTTGAAACCTTCTACTTAGAGCTTGCGGCTTTTTGAAGGAGACTGTGATACACAAAAAGCTATCTGTACCTTCCAAAAGGAAATGACTCATCCTGATTTATATTGATTGCTTGCCACTGGCCCCTGTCAAGATAAAATGGTTTGATTGTTTAGCAGATGGATTTAGGAACAAGCTAGTCATAAAATGTAATAAGTGGCAGCAGATACCAAGTCCATCCCGTTGATGGAAGTAATCAATACTGACCACCACAATACTGTCAACAGAACATTGGTATAGTCTATTGCATTTACAATGGTTGCAAACCTTTTGATAGATGTTTAACAGTGATGTGTGTCTCAACAGGGTGGTTCTGTTTACCAGACTTGCAATTCTGCATTTTCCTCAATGTGAGTGTATTAATTGAGTCAAGTACCTGAGAAGCTCCCATGGTATTTTTGAGAATTGACTTATTGTCTGTCATTTTAAGAACTGTCTCACTGTAGGTCGGCTTTGATTCATTGGTTAATTGTGAATGGGAACAGTCTATTCTGCTTTGGCAAGAACATTTCAGTGGCTGATCTCAATGAGCCCACCCAACCTATGTCAGTACCATCTCTCATCTAACCACTGCAGGAGATCGGAGTCAGATCAGCATCCAGGTCCCAAGCACATCCCAGAGAACTGTCATTTTAGCATCTTCACCTTCATAGACATGGGCTTCCCTATTTAATTAAGAACTTTGGTTAGGCTCAAAACTAAATGACTAATCGGCGGACTTCCATTTCAAAGGGACCACAGGTGATAATAGAGAGCAAGCAGTCGACCAAAATTTATATCGCTAAAAAAAATCACACAACACCAGGTAATGGTCCAACAGGTTTATTTGGAAGCACTAGCTTTCGGAGTGCTGCTCCTTCATCAGGTGGTTGATGAAGGAGCAGTGCTCCGAAAGCTAGTGCTTCCAAAACAACCTGTTGGACTATAACCTAGTGTTGTGCGATTTTTAACTTTGTACACCCTAGTCCAACACCAGCATCTCCAAATCATAACATTTATATCAGTAGTACCAGCTAATCCAGGCATGATCTGTTGAAATGGTTGTCCTCATAACAAAAAACTTTTAGATAGTAATTATTTGAAGATTGGTCTTGAAGATTTCAAGTGATATGTCTGTGACTACTTTCATTGACAGCGTGTTCCATTGTGTGATTGTCCTTGGGAAGAAAGATTCTTAGAAACAAATATTTGTTGCAGTTTACATAGATGACTACCAGGTATTTTGTCATTGTCAGGGGGCATACACTGGGGACAGAAACAAAGTTAACGATGACCTTTCATCAAAACTGATAATGGTAGAGATAGAATATATTTTAAGTACAGAAACAGGGAAAGTGAGAAAGGGTATGGAGCGGGGAATATAAAGAAATCAACATGAAGGTCCATGATAGGGTGGAATATAGAGGAGATCAAATTACAAATGATAGGATGGTGCAAGGTTAAAGGGGTTTTTAAAAGGGCAATTAAATATCATATAGAGTCATATAGCAACAGACCCTTCAGTCCAACTTGTCCGTGCTGACCAAGTTTCCCAAACTAAACTAGTGCTACTTGCCAGCATTTGATCCATATCCCTCTAAACCTTTCCTATTCGTGTACCTATCCAAATGTCTTTTAAATGTTGTAACCGTACCTGCACTTATCACTTCTTCTGGCAGTTCATTCCACATTTGAACCACCCTCTATGTGAAAAGGTTGTTCCTCTTTAAATTTTTCTCCCCTCACCTTAAAAATATGCTCCCTTGTTTTGAACTGCCCCACATTAAGGAAAAGACCTTAGCTATTCACCTTATCAATGTTCCTCATGATTTTATCAACCTCTATTAGATTACCGCTGAACCTTCTATGCTCCAGTGAAAAAAATCTCAACCTATTTAGCCTCTCCGAATAACGCAAACCCTCCATTCCCAGCAACATCCTGGTAAATCTTTTCTGAATCCTCTCCAGTTTAATAATATCCTTCCTAAATTAGGTCGACCACAGTACAGGTCATTCTGCTATAACGCATGTTTATTAGTACAAATTCACTTTAATGCAATCAACGAATAAGGGACACTGTTTCTAAAATGCAAACTTTTCAAACATGTGTTGGTTGTAATGCGATTACATTGCCAGCACTTTAAATGCTGTTTCTAGAGTGTGACTTTGTTGTGGTTCTGTTTGCCGAGCTGGGAATTTGTGTTGCAGACATTTCGTCCCTTGTCTAGGTGACATCCTCAGTGCTTGGGAGCCTCCTGTGAAGCGCGTCTGTGATGTTTCCTCCAGCATTTATAGTGGTTTATCTCTGCCGCTTCCGGTTGTCAGTTCCAGCTGTCCGTTGCAGTGGTCGGTATATTGGGTGCAGGTCAATGTGCTTATTGATTGAATCTGTGGATGAGTGCCGTGCCTCTAGGAATTCCCTGGCTGTTCTCTGTTTGGCTTGTCCTATGATAGTAGTGTTGTCCCAGTCAAACTCATGTTGCTTGTCATCTGCATGTGTGGCTACTAAGGATAGCTGGTCATGTCGTTTCGTGGCTAGTTGGTGCTCATGGATGTGGATCGTTAGCTGTCTTCCTGTTTGTCCTATACTGCGACCACTAGGACTCATAACAGCACACAAACCAACAGCCACTCTCAGACAACAACTCACCAGAACGAAGGACCCGATACCCAGCATGAGCAAAACTAATGTAGTTTACAAAATCCCATGCAAGGACTCCACAAAACACTACATAGGACAAACAGGAAGACAGCTAACGATCCACATCTATGAACATCAACTAGTCACGAAATGACACGACCAGCTATCCTTAGTAGTCACACACGCAGATGACAAGCAACATGAGTTTGACTGGGACAACATTACAATTATAGGACAAGCCTAACAGAGAACAGCCAGGGAATTCCTAGAGGCACGGCACTCATCCACAGATTCAATCAATAAGCACATTGACCTGGACCCAATATACCGACCACTGCAACGGACAGCTGGAATTGACAACCGGAAGCGGCAGAGATAAACCACTATAAGTGCCGGACGAAACATCACAGAAGCACTTCACAGGAGGCTCCCAAGCACTGAGGATGTCACCTAGACAGGGGACGAAACGTCTGCAGCACAAATTCCCAGCTCGCCAAACAGAACCACAACGAGCACCTGAGCTACAAATCTTCTCACAAAGTGTGATTTTCTTTATAATGTGGGTTTGTACAAAAATGCAACCATTGTGTTATAGAACTACTTGAACTCCAAAAATGCCTTTCCCAATGTTCTGTACAACCTTAACATGATGTCCCAACTCCTACACTCAATGGTCTGAGCAATGAAGGCAAGCGTGTTAAATGTTTTCTTAACCACCCTGTCTATCTGTGATGCAACTTCCAATGAACTATGTACCTTAACCCTTTGGTCTTTCTGTTCAACTTTCTGTTTAGTACTCAGGGCCCGACTATTAACTATATAGAGGATGTGTAAATTGAAATAACAAAATCATCACATATAACAGCTGTCTGAAAAAAAAAACAGAAGCAATATGATCTGAGAATTTACAGGCAGGGCATTTTTCAGTTTTGATGAAATCTCAGTGACCTGAAATCATGGGCCTGATTTTAATTCTCTTAAGTGAATGAATTTTGATTGAATTAAAATCCTGCTTATTAATTCTGCCTTTCTGTCCTCACAGGTTTGACCTAATCCATTGAGTATTTTTGGAATTTCATATCTCTATTTCAGATTTCTAGCATCCATCATCTTCTACTTAAAACTCTTCTCAAAATTAGTTGCTGTAAATTATCAACATTATTCATTGGAAAAAGTCTTAAGTATAGGACTCTGATAAAACATAGCCAGAATTTTACTTTTCCATCTCAACTATAAGGGATTTTAATTAAGATCTTATGGTCATAATTGAATGCTGAAGTTCTTCATTCTATCTGATATCATAATCCAGAATCTATTTTCCTCATAGATATATATTTGGTGAATTTAACATGGAGTTCAGAATAGATATGATCTATCACTCAAATAAGTTAACTGCTTGGTTGTCCGAGGTTGCTGTATCACATGTAATGTGGACTGTTAAGCACAAGATTTATATTTCAGGAAAATAAATAATCACAGTAACTTCTACTATGACTCGAGTGAATAAAATTTTCCCAAAATTGTATTCATTATCAACTCAAGGTGAACTTAAGGTTAATAACCATATATCTCCATAGCAGTTTATGGAAAAAAAATCATTTATATAGCCAGGAATTAATAATCCAGTCTTTTAGAATTATCTATAGGCAAATCACACATATATTAAAAACATTTTTCTTGTTTCTATTTTTTAAAATCTTTGTTTTTGAGGTTTCATAAAATATGTGGCTCTGTGAAGAATGAAATTAGTTCATTCTGGCTGGTACATGAATTTTTAAGTATGACTGTCACGTTGTATTATCGTTTCAAAAGCCTCTTATATGTTGCTAAGTTACATGTTTCTTGTGTGCCCCAGCATTATTCTCCAGTGTCAGCAGCTACAAAACCTCTCTCGTTTTTGTACTTTTGTTTTTATTTTGACTTCAAGGCTCAATTTAGTGCATAAAAGTTTCCTTTATTCTCTTCAAAGATACTGAAATGGTTGTTTGCACTTTGCTCTTCCAATACCATTTAATGTTTCATTTAAAGGCCCAGAGAGTGAGAATAGAAAAAAAATGGAATGCTGGGTGTGCAGAACTCATAGACATGCAATGGAAAATATTATGGAAAATCTGTTCACAGAATGTTTCAGCCTTGCAGAAAACTCTTTGGAACAGGGAACAGTTAGAATCCTTTTCATTACTGCGTTGAATTTTCCTCACAGTTTGCTTATCCTATACCTGTGCTTATCATGCTATAAATGTTAAATGATAATACAAATGTAAGAACAAGAATTCTGGAAAGGAGATGCAAATGAGAATGAATTGGAAGCACCAAAATGTAAATCAGACTTTGAAGTTGTGTGGCATCTTCTGTTCCACGATTGTAGTCTGAGTGCCCTGAGGAGCATTGTATTTGAAGTCACAAACTGAGAAAGGTATCATGTCATATAAACACCATGATTTAGCAAAACATCACCACTTTGTAGTATTGAATTTCCATTCAGAAGAGCTAATGTAATGTTTTGCTGTTCATTGATGACTTATGGATTTAGGGAATTCTAATTTTCTACTAAACTGCAGGTAATCCTAACATCATTAATGCTCAGTTAGATCTAACCAGATTCAAACTAAACCTAAGTCTCAAATTGTTGCGTGAACAAATTAAAATTCTAAATCATCCACATGTTGATCATGACCGCTTTTCTTAAATAAGTAATCAAGTGCGTGAAGTGATAATTAGATGAAATATCTATGTCTGTAATATGCAGAAGCATATAATATAAAAGACAGTTTAGTTTTTCAAATCATAAAATATTTATTGAGACTGCAGTATACATTTGCTGTTTTTACAACATTAATCATTATAATAAATATATATTAATTTTTAATTGCAGCGAAAGAAAAGGGATTGCCACAAAATAGACATCAGTCTTAACTACCAAAAAATACACAACAGAAACTAAAAAGATGACCATACATTCTTTTAGAAAGTCATTCTTCTCCTTCCCCTCTAAGCTGATAGAATCAAAGTTCCTCTTTCTGCTGTTGGAGGCTGTGGGTGAAACATTTTTCATTGATTTCAGTCCACTTCTAAACAGACAAAAGCATATATCATGAAACTGCTCAGAAATGAGCAGTAATTAGGTTGTATCACTTGAAGAGAACATTGGAATGAATGGTGTGAGAAATGGAAAATTTATAACAGTAAGTGTTGAAGTACATCACTCAACAAAGTAGATAGAATTCTATGTTGTGTATAATCCATGCATTTCTCAACTTGAAGGAGGGAACCATTTCTATTGTTAATAATGTTACCTTTTATCTTTAATAAGGAAAAATTATAACAAAAAGAACCAAAATATTACAAGATTCTTAAGTTACTGAGAACTTAGAGAAAACGCCAGTTAGACATTGTTCCAACAAACCATGAGCAATTTGCTGTGTTACCTGTCTGAGGTAAGTATCCAGATATTTACCATAGAATGTTATTCAATAGACTTTTGGTGATAGCTGTATAGCGAGTATCATTTTAAATTAAATTGGCAGCCTTCCATCAAACTGATTTCTGCTATGGTGGTGAACTCTGTGTTAGGTTGCACCTGATGTGGCGGAGGAACTCTATTCTGGTATGACCAGCTCTGCTACATGTGCTGCAGTAAAATAGAGTAGCTGAGAAGATACAAGATTCGCTGGCCTTTATTTTCTCTGACCCCTCTTCTTTGCAAACTGAGTTTTTCATTTCTGCTCATCTCTTCCAAAGTCCCTCCAAAGGTCCGACTCCTAAACTCATAGGCATCAGTGACTATCTCCTAGTTGACAATACCTATCATATCACACTAACAGATAACGAACAGATAAAGGTAGCATTCTCTTCACACAAGTGCCAGGCAATGTCCATCTCCAAAAAGAAACAATCGAATCATTGCCCTGACATTCAGTGGCATTACCATCACTGAATCCCCCACTATCAACACGCTATCATTGACCAGAAACTGAACTGGGCCAGCTATATAATGTTGCTACTAGATCAATTCACAGGCTGGGATTCTGAAAAAGTATCTCACTTTCTGCCCCGTCGAAGCGTACCCAACGTCTGCAAGGTACAAGGTTAGAGTGGGATGGAATACTCTCCACTCACCTGCATGAGGTTTAGCTACAGCAACACTGAAGAAGGTTGACAGCATCCAGAACAAAGCACCCTGCTTAATTGTGTCTTCATCTAACACCTTCAATATGCACTCCCTGCACCACCAACACACAGTGGCAACAGAGTATACCAACTGTAAGATGCATTGCAACAACACACTGAGTATCTTAGATGGCACCTGTGAAACTTATGACCTCTATCATTTAGATGGACAAGGGCAGCAGATACATAGGATTGGTACTTGCAAGTTCTCTTCCAAGCCTCACACAATCTGAACTTGGAAATATATTGCTGTTTCTTCACTGTCATGGGGTCAAAATCCTGGAACTTCCTCCCAAACAGCAGTACAAATGAAGCTACACCTTCTCAGGGACAATTAGGGAGGGCAATAAATGGTGGGGATATCCAAATGCCATGGCTTAATACAACAAAGTTGTCCTCACAGCAGAAGTGTGAATGCTTAGGAGGTGTGACCCAATGGCTAGTTCACTGAACAAAAAGTTTCTGGTTGCATGGCCATCATCCAGTCTACAAATGTGGCTGAGCCAACAGAGGCGTCATTGACAAATAATCTTTGGTAATTCATGCTTCAGGACTTCTGCTTTGATAACATTGTCCTGCAATGAGATGATTATTCATTTTAATAGGAGGAACAGATGTGAAGAGCATTTGTTAAGTGGCGAAATTTTGAAAAGTGTAGATCTGCACAGGAACCTGGGAGTCCTTAATCAATAAGATGTTGAAGGCTGATGTGCAAGCATAGCAAGCTATCAGGAAGGATAATGGAATGTTAGCCTTTACTGTAAGGCCTTGAGTACAGAAGGACTGAAGTCTTGATTTAATTATAAGGGAGCTTGGTTAGACTGCACCTGAAACATTATGTGTAGTTTTGGTCTCCTTACCTGAGGAAAGATATTGTTGCTATAAAGGAGTGTATCAAAGGGCCTTCAGACTTGTACCCGGGATGGTGGCACTGTTCTATGAGGAGAGATTAGGTGAACTGTTCCTGTATTTCCTAAAGTTTCGAAGAATGAGAAGTAATCTTATTGAAATGCTCAAAAATATAAGTGAATAGGCAGGGTGATTGCAGCTAAGATATTTCCTTGATTGAGGAGCCAGGGACTGGGCGACAGTTTAAAAACAAGGGTAATGCCATTTAGGTGAAAGTGAGAACTGCAGATGCTGAAGATTAGTGTCGAGAGTGTGGTGATGGAAAAGCACAGCAGGTCAGGCAGCATCCGAGGAGCAGGAGAGTCGACATTTCAGGCAAAAGCCCTTCATCAGGAATGATGCCACCTAGCACCGAGACGAGGAGAAATTTTGTTACTCAGAGGATTGTGAATGTTAAGGATTCTCTATCCCGGAGGGCTGTGAAACTTCAATCTTTGAATATGTTTTGAGTGGAAGTTGATAGTTTTCCAATTCAAAAATATTTCCTTGGGAAAAAGACACTGAAGTATTCAATTCATCATTATATAGAATAGAGTATATAGAATTCCTACAGTGCAGAAACAGGCCTTTCGGCCCAACATGTCCACACCGAACCTCCAAAGAATATCCCACCCAGATCCATTCCCCTACATTTCCTCTGACTAATGCGCCTAACCGATGCATCCCTGAACACTACGGGATAATTAAGCACGACCAATTCACCTAACTTACACATATTTGGACTGTGCGAGGAAACCGGAGCACCTGGAGGAAACCCACACAGACGTGGGAAGAATGTGATTATATTAAATTATGGAACAGGCTCAATGGGCTGAATGGTCTACACCCATTCCAATGTTCAACATTTCTCCTCTCTTGTTTATATTGTCCAGTTCTCACTACTGGAGAGGAGTGTATCAAGGATAGGCTTGGTAACCTCTGGCTGCTGTTGTTCCAGTCTCTATTATTCAACTTGAAGATAGTAGCTGCAGCTTTTGCAATGCCTGTGTTGATTTCAGCATCAAGTGACAGATTACTGACCATGGCAGAACCTGCATGCGTGAGAGTAACAACAACCTTTAGCATTTCATTGTCAGTGTTGATAGATAGAGTACAACACCATCATGAACCATGACATTTGTCTTCCTGATGCTGATAGTCAACCAAACTCTTTATAAGTATGAGTGAGTTTGTTCTTTTGCAGCTGAAGGCATTTGACCATATGAAATGCTGGTGCATTTTCAGCATGGAAGAACTCTGCTATCAAGTCATTGTTGAAAACTTGTCTTGGATTTCACGTAAGCAAGTTTGAAATGTTTTCTGTCAAATTTGACACACTTTATAGACTACCTGAAGGTATACGACAGCAATAAATAGGATGCGCCAAAAAGTGCCAATGTTAGGATAAATCCATGTTTGACTTTAATGCAGAGCCCAAAGATTCTGATGATCCCCATCATCGCTGACCTTATGCCCATCATATTGTTATAGCAAGAAGACATCACGTTGAGCTGCTTCTGCAGGCAGCCAAATTTTCCCACCTCTGCTAAACAAAGTTGAATGCATTGTTGAGATTGATGAGGGCAACACATAGTGATTTCCTTTATTCGCAGTGTTTCTCTTACAGTTGCTGGGCAAAAATGATCACAGAACACCACTGTGAGTTATACTCTAGAAAACACAGTGAGCAAGGAAGCTCCAGACATCACAGAGCACCTGAGGGTCATGGGAAAGACAAGTGATGTTGGGACAGCACAACAAGATAGCTGTAAAACTTGTATCCCACACTGCTGGCACATCAAATGCATTCTTAACAGCCTTCCCTCCAGTAGTACTGCCCAGCACTTACCATCAGTAAGTAGAGAAAAAGGAAGAAGCAGAAAAGAGAGACAAATATAAAGAAATAGGAAAAAAGAAGAGCAAAATAGCAACACAGGAAGTTAGAATCTATTAAGAAAGAGGAAATATTCTTTAATGTACAATAAGGAATGCAATCTAATTGCATTGGCTTCATAGAATCCCTACAGTGTGGACCAGGCCATTCAGTCTAACAAGTCATCATCGACTCTCTGAAGAACATCGCTCCCAGACTCACTCTGCTACCCTTTCTCTGTAACCCTGCATCTCCCATTGGTAATCTACACATCCCTGGTCACTATGGGCAATTTAGCATGACCAATCCACCTAACCTACACATCTTTGGAACACCTACAGGAACCCCCATGCAGACATGGGGATAATGTGCAAACTCCACACAGACAGTTTCCTGGGGCTGGAATCGAATCCGAGTCCCTGGTGCGGTAAGGCAGCAGTGCTATCCACTGGGGCACCATGCCCATTGTCTTTCATATAACACAGAAGTGTGTAACACTTTTCCACAGCACATTTTCTTTAATATACTTTGTTGATTGGTTCAAAGTAAAAAATGATAGCAAATCAGCACAAAAGCATTAAAACTGTAGAAATTAAAAGTGAATTAAGTGGCTGAAACTCTAAATTACATGAAAACTGAGGATTTATGAAAATAGCCAATCCTGAATGGGCAGATAAAAAGTTTTGTTATCAAGAAGGCAGAAAGAAGGAAAAGTTATCAAAATTGCTTTAAAAGCTTTTTGAAAACAACTCAACAGCCTATTTGACACTATAATTGGAATTTCAGAGGTGACATATTTCCCAACAGAATGAAAGATTAACTGTAAAGTTATATTCCATATCTTTGAGCACCTTTGCTAATACTGAAGACCTCAGCATCTTACAAAAGTCTAGTGTTGGAGTTATGAGTAGAATCTTATCAAGGTCCAAATAGTACAGGCTATGGATTTAAATGTGGCAAAATCATGTGAGAAATCCAGCAAGTCCTATATTGACCTGAGGGGCAACTCTCTGTTAAACTCCAATACATCTAATCTCCAGGGTTGCTGATCCTCAGGAACGTGGGTCCAGCACTAGTAAAGACCAGGACCACCCACAGTGCTGATAAATACAGAGAAATCTTTTCTTTAAATGAGTGCATTTTACAGAGATTTGTCTTTGATTTCAAAAGACCAGGCTAAATAGGTGGGAAAATAAAAAATGCTGAAAAACAAAAAGAAATTAAATAAGATAGCAAAGAGAACCAAAACAGAAAACAAAGGAAGAAGCAGAAAAGTGAAAAATGGAGAAGCAGCCACAGACTGATGCCTGAGTCAATTAGGGAATACCCAGCCACAGACGTACTGTGAATGGCACATTAGGAGATCTACTGATGCTGAAAAGATTTTTGCACCCTTGTGCAATTGGTCAAGGCCAAGTTATTGTGAAGGTCAATAATATGCCACTGGGGACAAGAAGACAACTATATTGATTCAGAAATAAAGATTATATCTCTGATTTTAATCACAAGAAGGTTTTACTCAAACCCTTTTTAAAAAGCCAATGTTCAATAAAGAGACCAGCGAAGTCATTCATCAATGGGAATTTTAACCATCAAATCCAGGTGGACTACAGTCAGTTGGGATATATAAAGTAACAGAAAATGCCTGCTTCAAACAGCCAACTTCTGATTTTAACAGTGACAACAAAGTGGGGTGGGAAACCAAGGTAAGAAGATAAATCAATTCAAAACAGTATTTTTGTTTGCAGAATAAATAACCGACCTGTTTTTCTCAAAGTATAAACATAAAGTTTTTTTTTGTATCTGAGTATCTTTGATAAT
The DNA here is from genome assembly GCF_004010195.1 of Chiloscyllium plagiosum. Classification (NCBI taxonomy): domain Eukaryota; kingdom Metazoa; phylum Chordata; class Chondrichthyes; order Orectolobiformes; family Hemiscylliidae; genus Chiloscyllium; species Chiloscyllium plagiosum. The sequence continues at coordinate 41,800,340 of NC_057727.1, forward strand.
AACTTTACTTGATGTCTTCAGCTTCTTGCAAAACTCTAGCATTATACAATATATGTACCCGATTTTCCTTCCTTACAGTGTAAAACACAATGCCTGGAGGTGGGATGCTCATTTGAATATTTTAATCAAGCTTGTGTCTCACATATTGACTATCGGATGGATATAACTATGACCTGCTCAGCTTTGTGAAACTGCTGTGTGAAAAAGTGCATTGCCATTTCAGCCTTGATTGTGGGCAAGGAGGAGAAGGGGATTTTTGCCTGGCCCCACAAATTAACCTGCATGCCCCCCTCAGCAGTCAGGTACCCCTTGTGATGGGATGTTATGCCAGTACTGACCCTTCTGCTCACAACAATATGAATAAAACATGGGCCTGTTCCCCCCCGTCATTTCCAACTTCCAGTGAAAATCCTAACCCACGAAGCTATACCCTTCCCTCCACTTCATCACCTTTTCCTTGTCAGCACGAACATTCCATTTCCTCAGCTTCAGCAAGAATTGCAGGCAGTTTATGCCCAATAGGGATCCACTCCTGTCATTCAAACTGACTCCCAGCCAGGGATCCTGATGAGAAAAACATCACTGACTTGGAAATACTGACCCAGTTAAGATCAGAATCATTATACTTCTCAAATTTCACTTTTCACACAGTGTTTTATATCATATAACTCTTTCAAACCTGTGTCACAAAGACAAAACAGAAATTCTTTTGGAGATGAACGAACAGCCACTAATGTGCTGTATTAAATCAGAACAAAGTCTGATCATTTCAAATCATCATAGTGCCTCAAAAACAATCTGTGTCCTGTAAATGCTTTGTAGAAATTGTCTCAAAGTGCTCAATATATCACCTTTTCTGAAACAAAAGCTTCAAAAAAAAAAGAACTGAAGAGAGAAACAGTTAGCAACCCTGTCATCTCCCTTGGCTGATGTTCCTCATCTTTGGAATATATAATTACTGATGAAGGAAATAATTTGTCCCCAACATGAAAGCTTAAAAAGGCATGAAGGATTTGGCAGGTCATTTATAATATTTTTAATGAGGAATAATAGAGAACTTGCTGCAGAAATACTTCCTTTTAATTTAAATGATGCTGTACACTAATGAAAATATAAATTTGATTGAACCATAACCATTTTTGTTACATTTACAATAGGACTCCAGTGTAAATTGGTTTTACATAAATTATATTGAGCGCAGATTTCTTTTTGCTAATTGTTCACTTTAATGGAAACACAAATACATATTACCTGCATGGTTATATGCAAGCAAGCAAAAGTAATAGTTCATTGCAATCTGACATTGGTACTGCAAGGGCCTGGAAGCTTATTGGGTTTGGTAATTATCATGAACTGTTTCATTGAGCAAAGTGATTGTGAACTGCTCTCAGATTTTCACCTGGTAGTTATGAATATTTTGCTGGTATTTCTTTTTAATCAGTGTACCTGTTCAGTCTGCTCTCAGTGCTAAAGAGCAACATTCAGGTTCTGTGAAATGTAAGGCAATGGTTTGTGTGCTAAGCTACTTAGTGCATAGCACGAAGATCTTGCAAAGGTAATTGGAAGAACATACACTGCTGCACTGAAGGTCTTAGAGTGTTGCTGAAGAGAACATTTCAAAGCACATCTCTTTTGTGCATTATTCCTTTGAGGTTTGCTTTTTTTAAATAAAAACTACAGTTTCAATTTTACCTAACTTTAGAATATTCATAAGGTCAAATGAATGCTTGTACAATAAAATATTGCAGATGGCATAAAAATTGATGTTAAACCCTGAGTGAATATATTTGTCATTCACGATTAGAATTAACTCCAACCCATAAGGATTTTATCATATCAAAAATCCTAACTAGATCTGACAGTACTAATATTGTGCCTTGAATTTATTCCAATCTCCTCACCCGTGATTTCCCCCACAAGGATACTGTTATGATCTTTCAGCTTGTGTTTTGTGCACTGCCATCTGAGAAATTGAAGATATTCTGAGAAATTGAAGATATCCTCCTGTTGTTAATTTGTACTCTGTTCCCTGACATTGGTACTGTCCTTCTCAAAGCTACCATTATTTTTCTTATTAACACACTCACTCTTACTTTTTCTTACAGATTTAAACCATTTGCCAAAACAAATCAGAAAATATTTCTGCATACATTAAAATAGATTGTTTCCAAAGGAGGCACTTATTTTGAAGTTTAAATTCTGTGATAAAATTATACACAATTGGAAAAGCTGTTTGATGCATTTTTAAAAAAGACTATTTGGTGCATTGATCTAATTCTTTCTAACAGATCATGTATAACTTGGATTATCATTAGTTCTTCATAATCTATTCAGTCTCTTGGGAAAGACAAATAACTGCATTTAACTTGCTAAGAGGAAATAGAAATGAATTTTTTCCTGAAAACCAAAACTGATTAAAAAGGAAGCCTCTAGGCATATCAGTTGAACAATATTCTGTCAAACAGGACAGGAATCATATTTTTTACCATGGAATACCGGAAATCAATGCTTATATTGATCCTTATGATATATAGTTCCCCAATAGCTACATATAAATCTAACTTTCGTACAAAGTAGTTAATCAAGTTATAATCAATTACGCAAAAGTCTATCAACATCATAAAAACAAAATTGTTGATTGATTAACAAACATGTTTTGATTGGTAGAGGTATTGGCATGGAAAGTGCACCTGTTAGATGATGACTGCGGCTATCTTTCATTAAATATTAAATTTTAAACCAGCTAGATTTACTTTGGGTGATTAGAATAAAAGAACCAAAGATTTGGTCAAGATTTTCTGGTTTCATATACAATGTTACACAATTATTTGCTTAAGCCTTGCTGTCCCAGCAAGTATTCAGAAACATGGTGATCTTTTGCCAAACAGTATGTGATTAGAAGGATTAGCTAGGATGTGTGAGTCCTAATCAATGACAGCATCCTGTTCCTTACATCACAAATCTGGACAAAAGGTAAGGTGATAACCGGTTTTGCACAAGAAGACGTTTTCAGCTTCTCATCTGTACTGGTACATGCCAAGGATTCTGTGGTGGATCATCCACATTGGGGTTTAGTTGAGTTTATATGGAGTCATATGATCTCCAGGAGTCATATGAGCAGTCACTTGTTGCTTCAGTTTCCACCTCCCAGTAGGTCAATACCACACTGTTCCCCAGGTAAAAATAGGACTCCCCATGCTGAATGCACTACCTGGATTCAAAATGTACACATCAATCCAGAATCCCTCATCATTTCTGACTCCACTTCACTTAAACCATCACACACTAACAGTTTGACAATACAACTGAGTCATCTATTTGTCTGCGTGAACCATTTTCTGAGGCTGCCCTCCAGCTATCAATTCCACAACAATGGCAGCCACATGCATCCAGTCAGTTGAAGAGTCTGGGTTCAGGGTTTCGGCCAGCTATTATCTGATTTAAACTCCTGACATTCCAATTTTGGAATAATACCAATTGTAAGATCAGTCCTATCAGCCTGTAATCATTCAATGGTTTGCTTCTCAGTGCTCTCCCGCAATTCTCTTGGCCACCATCTCAAACATCTGGCTTAGCCTAATGTGATGCTTAGCTATCATCTCATTGATCTGGCCATTTCCATCAGAAGTTGTGGTAAACCCAGAGACATGATCCAAAGGAAGGATGGGATGACAATGAACCACTATTAAGAGCATAAACCAGTTCTGGAATATACTCAGATCACTTTTGTTTACTCTCAAGAGGCTAGGTGAGGGATAGTTATGTAGGCTATGATTGAGTTATCCACACTGCCTATTACTCTCTGGATGATTTGGCAATACTGTATACGTTGCAAAGCTGTGTGGGATCTTACTGTCAAAGTTGTTCCCCTGATTACTGCAAACTTGACACCAAACACCAAAATGGACAAGATATTATTTACAAAACTCTAGCTATAGTTGAGATCTTTCAATCTTTAGTATAGTACTTTAGTAGTAGTTGGACAACATGTTAAGTCCAATTACTACTAAAGTACCATATAATACATTGCAAGGACTTCTAGAGATCTTTTGGTGACCAAGGATCCCCATGCCAGGGTGAAGTCATTTCATTGCTTTGGCCAAAGTGCACTCTTTAGAATTTTGACACTAGTCACCAATATCACCCTAGTCCAGTTGACTTTTCCATTGCTTGGTGTCCTGCTTGATCCTGACAAGCAACCAACACTTACTGCTTGAGGCTGTTGGGAAAGATGAATTGCTTCACCTCAATCTCCTTGTTCATGAACCAGCCGATAAAGCATTCCATCCTACTTCCTGATCCACTTCTAACATGTCCAGGTCTTCTTTGATTTGTGCTTAGGGATAGTTTATGATGATGTGAGATTAGGCATTAGTTTAGTTTCTCACCTGAAGGCCTGCACCTCCAACAGAGCAGCACACCCTCAATACTGCACTAACTGTGAGGTGTCATCCTAGCACAACTAACAGGACAGGGATTGAACCCTCAACATTTATAACTATTGGCCATTACCATTGTTAGCACTAAGGTATGGCTAAAAAACATTCAAGTAACTTCAGTTAGAAAGAGGCATTGTATATGTATTGGGTCAACCACTGAGGGCTCTGTAGTAGCCTGAGGTCCTGAGGTTTCCACAATCGAATACAGTGTTATTTTATGATTACTAAATATGTTTGCAGCCATGGAATAGTAATTATTTTACCAGAATGGCTGCTGTCTTATTTTAAATTAATAACAATGTTTGGGCCCAAGAACCTTGCGTCAAAAATATAATTAAGTTAATAATTTAATATATAGTAGAATTTGCCACAAAATTTAATTTTAAATGTTCCTCATTTTGTTTGTTACTAATTTACTTCGCAAAATTCCTTATCGTTTACCATCAATCTGTTTTGCAATATTATAAGCTAACACAGTTACATCATTGATTTTGATTTTTGTTTTGAAGTAGTTGTAAGTTTGATTGTCATGTTGCAAAATTGTTTCAGCAAATTAGACATTGTCATACAAGGAAATGTGGCTTACATTTTATTTATTTACATACTTACAATCTCCTGCAAAATCTTCTTCTCATCCTTATTGCACCTGCATTAATGGAGTATTTACACATCATACCATTCCAATCGAGATTTCCAAGGTATGATATAAAAGTTCATGCTAAACGATGCCTTCATAAGGAAAGTTTCATGTTGTGAATTAATCTCAATGGGAATTATAATGAGCTGTCAGAACTTATCTTACTTGTCACTTTGAATAGTTATCATAAAAAGAGGGATCTCACATTTCCTATGTTTGAAGTAAGTAATAACAATACCCTAAAAATGGATGTCCTTTATTAATGCAAACAAGTAGAGCAGCATCGTACAATCTCAATACTCAATTTCGATACTACCAGAGGACAATCTGATATCCATTTCACAGATCTTGTCCCCCCAGTTTCTTTGTAAAATGCAGAAACTTCCACCATAAAAAATAAGTGTTGATTCATAGTGTTGGGGGAAAAAAAGTTTTACAATGGTTTCCACCTGCTTGACATATCAAAATCTGTTTTGTTGGGTTTGTTCATTAATAATTGCTTCAATTTCTTTCTGTAGAAGTTCCCTGATCATTAGATGACTTAGCAACGAGGATCCCCTCATGGCATTTGCTAAAAGTGTTGTTGAAAATCAGCAGATGTTCTTCACCAAGCAGCTGGCAGCCAATTGAGTGCCCTGTCAGTTGATCTCATTCTTCATTGATCTCTGAACTAGCAACCACAGGTGTGGTGTGGGTGGCATCTTGAGTAATACAAGTGATTTAGCAACATGCCAAGAACTTAGTTATTACATTTTACACAATATATCATGTAGCACACTATACTTTGAGCATAAATCATATTTTGAGCACAAATTTAAGGTAGCTTTCTATTGAGAAATCTATTTGTAATCTTAGATCAAGAATTATTTCTTTCATACACACAAACATGCACACAACCATACATGAAAAAGGCTTCGCAATAGGGTTACAATCAACTAGTCCTCACTTTCTCCTAGTTGATTATAACACAACCATTCTTACCAATTAAAAATGGGAGTAGGCCATTCAGCCCATTGAGACTGCTCCACCAAAGAGTAAGATTATGGCTACTCTGTTTGTAACCTCAAATCTGTATCTCTGTCTACTGCTGATATTCTTCCAATCCCTTGTTTGACAAAAATCTGACTATCTCTGCCTTACAATTATTCACAGAATCACTACAGTATGGAAGAAGGCCATTCTGCCCATAGCTGAATTCTATCAGTTTTTCAGGAAGCGAGTTCGAAGACTCTCAATTTTCGGAGAGAAAATATTTCACCTAATCTGTTTAAATGTGCAACCCCTGATTTTTAATCAGTGGCCTTATTCCTAAATTCTTTGATAAAAGGAAACAACCTCTCTACGTCATATAATAAAAGCAAATTACTGCGGATGCTGGAATCTGAAACCAAAAGAGGAAATGCTGGAAAATCTCAGCAGGTCTGGCAGCATCTGTAAGGAGAGAAAAGAGCTGACGTTTCAAGTCTAACTGACCCTTTGTCAAAGCTATCTTACCAATCTATGTGTCATCAAATTTGGCAACAACACTTTCTGTCCCTTTATCTATGTCATTTCTGTGAATTGTAAATAGTTGAGGTCCCACCTCTGATTCCTGTGACACATTCCTGATTTCATTTCGCCAACCTGAAAGAGATCCATTTATCCCTATTCTCTGTTTCCTGTCAGTCAGACAATCTTCTATTCATGTCAATGTACTACCCTCTATACTTTGAGTCTTTATTTTCCAAAATGATTTGTGTTGTGGCACCTTATTGAATGATTTTATGGGCAGCATGGTGGTTCAGTGGTTCGCACTTCTGCCTCACAGTGTCAGGGATCTGGATTCAATTCCAGCCTCGGGTGATTGTCTGTGTGGAGTTTGCACATTCTCCTTGTGTCTGCGTGTGTTTCCTTCGGGTTTCCTCCCACAATCCAAAGATGCGCAGCTTAGATGAATAGGCTGTGCTAAATTGTCCACAGTGTTCAGGGATGTGTAGGCTGGGTGCATTATTCAGGTGATAAATGTAGGGGAATGGGTCTGTGTGGGTTATTCTTCAGAGAGTCAGCATGGACTTGTTGGGCTGTAAGGCCTGTTTCCACACTGTAGGGATTCTATGATTTAAGTACATACACTGGTCCCTTTTATCTACAGTATGTATTACTTCCTCCAAGAACTCTAATATTTTAGTCAAACATTGCTCCCCACTCAGAAAACTATGCTGATTATGCTTGACTACCTTGAATTTACCCAACATCTTTAATAATAGCTTCTCATATTTTCCCTATAATAAATGCTAAGCTAAATGGCCTGTAATTCCAGGTTTTTATCTCCCTCACTATTGAATAAAGGAATTACATTCACTACCCCTGCTTTAGAAAGTTAAAATTAAGGTAGTTTTGGAAAATTAAAATCAGGGTTCAGAAAAGATTTACAAGGATGTTGCCAGGGTTGGAGGATTTGAGCTACAGGGAGAGGCTGTTTTCCCTGGAGCATCGGAGGCTGAGAGGTGACCTTATAGAGGTTTATAAAAGCATGAAGTGCATGGATAGGGTAAATAGACAAAGTATTTTCCTTGAGGTGGGGGAGTCCAGGACTAGATGGCATAGGTTTACAGTGAAAGGGGAAAGATTTAAAAGGGATCTAAGGGGCAACTTTTTCACACAGATGGTGATGCGTGCATGGATTGAGCTGCCAGAGGAAGTGGTGGAGGCTGTACAATTGCAACATGGGTATATGAATAGGATGGGTCTATGAATAGGAAGGGTTTAAAGGGATACGGGCCAAGTTTTGGCAAATGGATTTAGATTAGGTTGGGATATCTGGTCAGCATGGACGAGTTGGACCAAAGGGTCTGTTTCCGTGCTGCACATCTCAATGCCTGTATGACTCTATAACTATCAACTCAAGACCTAGGCTTAAGCCCTTCAGCATCCAAGAACGTCAGTCCACAACTCCAACAATTCCCTCAGTACCAAATCTCAGGTGTTTGTGATTTTTTGAGTTCCACCCTCTTTTCCATTTCTTGATTTTTTGCTGCATCTAGGATGTCACTTATATATAGTGAAGACTGATGCAAAATACCTGTTCATCTGCCATTCCCTTTTTATCGTTATTAACTCACTAGTTTCACCTTCACCAATGCTCACTTTGTTAACTCTTATTTTGCTTAAGTATTCATAGATTTTTGGATAGTGTTCTCTTAGATTCTAAGTTTTTCCTCTACTATTCTTTGCTTTTTTTGAATAGCTGTCCAAAATTCTGACCTATCCCCTGTCTTTGCACAATTATGTGTTTTTTTTTCATTCAGTTTTATACTATCTTGTAACCTTTCTGGTAAACTTTAAATGATAGATCCATCCCTTCGAAGTTTTCTTAACAATTGGAACGTATCTATTCTGTCTATTCTGAAATGCATCATTAAATATATGCCACTGCACCTCTATTGACCCATCATTAATCCACTTTAACCAGCTCCAATTTCATGCCGTAATAATTGCCCCGTTAAGTTTTATATATATAAATATAGCATATATTTTACATATATAGTTTTAGATCACTCCCCTCTCCCTCAAACAGAATGTTAAACTTAATCATTCCATTTAATCATATCTTAACTATGAGATAATTAATTAATCCTATCTCATTAAAAAGTACAAGGAATTTTATTTATTCATTCATGAGCGGTGAGCACTTTTGACTGAGCCAGGATTTATTCATCTCTGGTTGCCCTTGTGAAAGAGGTTGTTAGGTGCCTTCTTGAACCTCCATGTGCATAGGTAGATCTACATGACCTCTGGGGGGAGTTTCCAAGTCAGAATAGTAAGAATTTTGGAAGGAGCTTGCAGGTGTTCCAATGTATCTGCTACCCTTGTCCTTCTAGATAATCTTGAGTTTGAAAGGTGCTGTCTAAGGAATTCCGGTGAATTTCTGCAGTTCATCTTGTAGATGGTAAATGTTGCTACTATTGACTGTTGCTGATGTAGGAAATGATTGTGGATGTTGTACCAGTCAAGCTTTGTCAAGCTTCATGACTGCTATTGGAGCTGCACTTATCCAGACAAGTGGTGAATATTCCATCAACACTCCTAACTTGTGTCTTGTAGAAGATTGACAGAATTTGGAGAGTCAGAGGCTGAGTTACTTGCTGCAGGATTCTTGGCCTCTGACCTGCTGTTGTGGTTACAGTATTTATTTGTCTAGTCCAGTTCAGTTTCCGGTCAATCATAACCCTAAAAGAATGATTGCAGGGGATTCATAATAATGCTAGTGAATATCATGGGGTGATGATTAGATTTTCTCTTGCTGGAAATGGCCATTGCCTGACTTTTACATGGCACAAATGGTACTTGCCACTTGTCAGTCCAAACCTGAATACTGCATTGGCCATGTAGCTGATTTAGTGCAACCTGCTCTCTGGTCAGCTCCAGAATGTGCTGTTCTAAGAAACTACCCTGAAAACATTATTTTAACACTTGATCCAACTTCCTTTGCCTATTGAGTTTTTCACTTGATATGTGGATGAAGGTTTTTCGCGTGTTTCCGATAGGCTCTCATTATTTCTTCCTTTCCGCTAACTCTCATATGGTAACTATTAGTGGGGGTTTGGTTACTCATAGTCTTCCTGTATTTGTACATTGTGAGTGGGAACAGATTAATCAACCTTCACAGCAATTAGAAGCAAATTCAATGCAGATTTCAATGGCCAACTAACAAGCAAAAACCAAAGACAGGAATTCTGCTTAATATTTTCTCTTTACCAAAGGGACACCAATTTCGAACACAATGACTCACTGCAATAAGCAAAGCTAATGAAATTAAGCTGAAGCCTTTCTACACTGTATATTAATAGCACTGTACACAGTGAACTATTCAGAGAAGTCAGGCCACAACTGGAAAATGTGAACAGCTTTTGTCCCTTATCAGAGAAAAGATATCCTGCTATGGCAGTCAGTCCAGAGAAAGTTCACTAAACTGATCTCAAGGATGGAGGGATTTTCCTTTGAAGAAACATTGACGAAGGTGGACTTGCATTCATTGGGTTTTAGGAGAATGAAAGAAGACCTTTTGAAACATAAAAGATTCTTTGGGGCTTTTACAGAGTAAATGCAGGGAAGTTGTTTCCCTTTGTGGAAAATCTAGAACGAGGGGGCATAATCTCAGAGAATGCAATCACCCACGTAAGACAGCAATGAGGAGGTTTTTTTCCTCTTAGAGGATAGTGAATCTGTAAAATTATTTCCCTTGAAGGCCTATCGAGATCAGTGAAATAAGTTTGTTCAAGACTGAGATAAAATTTTAATCAGGAAAGGAATCAAATGTTGAGGGAAAAAGGCAGGAAAGTAGAGTTGAAGGTTATTAAATCAGCCATGATCTCATTGAATAGTAACGCAGACTCAATGGGCCGAACTATTTCTGCTCCTAAGTCTCATGGTCTTATGGAGTCAATCCAGAGAGCCTGAAGGGTCAGAGACTTAGTTTTGCCTGCTACTTGTAATTGTTAATATGCAACATTGCTCCCATTAATGGTTAACTTTTAAGCTGTTATTTCACAGCTCTCTCTGGCATTAATTTTACAGAGCATTTTAAAGATTGAGAGCATGGATATAAACCTGACTATTACCTTTTTTTTAAGGTTCGGATTGACTAGCTACTACTTGGCAGTGTAAAGCTTGGTACTTTGCAAACAGGAGTTGTGGGTGAGATTTGAACTCATATCTCAGAATCATTTGTCCAGAGCTCCAGATTAAAAAAAACTAAAGATGGCGGTGATGGGATCGGCAGCACTCAGCTCCTGATCCCAGAGTTCAGCCGCTCATGGGCAACATGCAACAGGATCAGCCTCACCCACACTATCTCACACATCTTTTTTGTTCGGTGCCATGATGGCCTTGTTGTCTTTCTGAGTAGTTTTTCTGCGGGGGAGTCGGTTGGGGCTAGGCCCCGCGCAACCTCAGTTCCATGGCTGGTGCTGAAGTTGCGGCAGCTTCAGAGTCAGCGGTGGAGGAGCCTGGAGCCAGGACCCCAGCAACCAGTGACAGCTGGCAGTGTCTGGAGGAGTGTTGGAGGGGGAGCAGGAGGTATGAGACCATGCCCATAGCTCCAGCTCAGACGTACCAGGTGAGATGGTAAAGGTGGGCCCGTAACTGAGACTGTGGAGCCTGTTAGAGACGCCTGCCAATATCAAGCAGCAAACAGAGGAGTACTGGAGGGTGACAAGAAGGAGAGGGTAAAATAAACTCAATTGCAGCAAAATGTTGCATTATATTCAGCATTTTAAGATAGAGCCAGAGTATGGCAACACTGCGTTTTACGCGCGATAAAACACTTTTCACTTTATTTTTATAAATGTGACAATAAATCAAAATCAAAAACAAGACTGACAAAATATTTTCAAGTTTCTCAAATGGATTTGTAGTAATTTTAATTCTACAACTTCTGAAACAGAAGAATAAATAGCCTCTCGGTTTCTACAAGCTACACTATATGTTTCTGTTGTGTCGTTCCACTCAGCCTCAAAGTGAACTTGGTCCAAAATTTCAATTTTAGTATCTCCTCCCTGTGTTTTGTGTGGTTAATAAGAAATAGAGAAGTGAAGATAAATGACTGGCCAGAAAAGAATCATTTGATTTTGTGTGACTGATCAAAGATTAGGAAAGCAGAACTATATTTTCAGAGAATAGTATAAACGTTATTGCTACACTTCATTGTTAGATTTGGATATAGCATTAACTTTCTAGCAAGAACAAGAAGCATTAAAGACTGAACCAAGAAGTGACAGCAAGACCTGAAAGTGTCTTCAGAGGACAGTTTTATCACAGAAATGAAAATAAAGTTATTAATGTATATTCTGTTTGAAAATTGTCCAAACATCTTTTCAATTGTAACTTAAGTTGCAGAAGTTAATGAAATAAACCCAACCGTCAGTGCAGATGTGGAAGACTGCTGGATTGAGAAAGCAAATTAATGTAAATGCTGAGAGATGGGGACAGGACAAGGTTCTAATACTGGAAAATTCACTTAAAGTTGGGCGATTTAGCTGGCTTAAGCTGATCAAAGTAGTCAGCTAAGATACTGGTCCAATGAAATTTAATATGACACAAAGAAAGTGATTGAAACATGTCAACTATGTGACTCAAAAGGTTAGAAATGCCGTTTCCCCATGATGAGTGTTAGTTTTATAAATAATACGAGGTTTGGCAACTCAATGCAGCTCTCGACAGAGATAAAGCAGTTCAAAAAACTTCTATGAAATTCAAAACTTCTTTTATAGAAATATTAGAAGTATTCTAAGGAGCTAAATATTGTGACTTGTTATAAAAGAATCAAGTTGAACAGTAATAGATTATTGATCTAATGATTGATAATGGTTTCATCTATAAGTCTCTTTGATAGGTACTTGAAAAGAATGCCAACCTTACAACAATGCAAGTCCATTAGAGTTATTCACTGCCTGAAAGATGTTGGCATTTCTTAGCCTTCAGATATTTGTTTCTGTCAGCATTATTAAACTAGAAAAATTGCTGCCTTCTCATTTCATGATACAATATATGAGGGTTTTTATTTGTAGCTTTCACAATTTAATTCATCTTGAGGTATAGATTTTATCATTCAACTGTAATAAGTACAGTTTCACAGTTCTAAATCCAATATAATGCCTAAACACCCAAGTCTGAATAAACTGAAATAAATGTTTCATTGCTTAAATATGTTGATAAGTATAAAATAACAAACAAGAGCTAAGTATAATATCAAGAGAAAATGTGTGATCTGCTTAATGATGTGCATCACTAGTTACCCTATGTCATTCATAGTCAGTTTCTAGTTAGTGAAAAAGCTATTAAAATGTTATTAGGAAAAACATTGAAAAGCATTAAACATTTGAAGTGTTTATGCTTAAGCATAATTATTAATTATATATTTCCACACTTTCTTAAACTATGATAGATGGCAAGGTAAAACAAAACTTTTGAAAACAATGTGTAAAAGAGAATAACCAATTTGCATGTTCTAACTGAAAGACATCATATGATATACTGTGCAGCATTTTATGAAGATACATACATGTGATTTACAAGAATGGAATCAAAAAAGAATCAAATGAAATTATTTCTAGTATTGTTTGTGATCACTAAAGACATTAGTTCATTATTTTTACAAATGACATTGTTTAATCTCAACAGATCCAACAATGATTTATTGTCCCCCTTCCTCCACATGTTGATATGTTAGAAAACAAATTCAGAACAAAACATCACCAACCCATGGACATACATTTGTTCCCAGGTCTGATGCCAGGCTGTCAGGACACATCTAAAGTTGTACAGTGAAGAACAGAGCAAGATTTGTTTCCAACACCTCCAACAGACCTCCAACAATAGTCACAGGTGAGGTGCCGGAAGACTGGAGTTGGCTAAAGTGGTGCCACTGTTCAAGAAAGGTGGCAAGGACAAGCCAGAGAACTATAGACCGGTGAGCCTGACATTGGTTGTGGGCAAGTTGTTGGAGGGAAACCTGAGGGACAGGATGTACATGTATTTGGAAAGGCAAAGACTGATTAGGGATAGTCAACATGGCATCATGCATGTGAGATCATGTTTCACAAACTTGATTGAGTTTTTTGAAGTAGCTGCAAAGAGTACTGATGAGGGCACAGAGGTAGACATGATCTATGTGGACTTCAGTAAGGCGTTTAACAAAGTTCCCCATGGGAGACTGGTTAGCAAAGTTAGATCTTATGGAATACAGGGAGAACTAGCCATTTGGATACAGAATAGGCTCAAAGGTAGAAGACAGAGGGTGGTGGTGGAGGGTTGTTTTTCACGATTGGAGGCCTGTGACCAGTGGAGTGCCACAAGGATCAGTGCTGGGTCCACTAATTTTCATCATTTTTATATAAATGATTTGGATATGAGCTTCAAAGGTATAGTTAGTAAGTTTGCAGATGACACCAAAATTGGAGGTGTAGTGGACAGCGAAGAAGGTTACCTTGGATTACAATGGGATCTTGATCAGATGAGCCAATAGGTTAAGACGTGGCAGGTGGAATTTAATTTAGATCAATGTGACATGCTGCATTTTGGGAAAGCAAATATTAGCAGGACTTATATATTTAATGGTAAGGTCCTACGGATGTTGCTGACCAGAGACCTTGGAGTGCAGGTTCATAGCTCCTTGCAAGTAGAGTTGCAGGTAGGTAGGATAGTGAAGAAGGTGTTTGGTATGCTTTCCTTTATTGGTCAGAGCACTGAGTACAGGAGTTGGGAGGTCATGTCGCGGCTGTACAGGAAATTGGTTAGGCTACTTTTGAAATATTGCGTGCAATTCTGGTCTCCTTCCGATTCGGAAGAATGTTGTGAAACCCGAAAGGGTTCAGAAAAGATTTACAAGGATGCTGCCTGGGTTGGAGGATTTGAGCTATAGGTAGAGGTTGAATGGGATAGGACTGTTTCCCCTGGAGCATCGGAGGCTGAGGGGTGACCTTACAGAGGTTTATAAAATTATGAAGGGCATGGATATGGTAAATGGACAAGGTCTTTTCTCTGGGGCAACTGTTTCACACAGAGGGTGGTGCGTGTTGTGGAATGAGTTGCCTGAGGATGTGGTGGAAGCTAGTACAATTGCAACATTTAAAAGGCATCTGGATGGGTTTATGAATAGGAAGGGTTTGGAGGGATTTGGGGCGGGTGTTGGCAGGTGGGAATAGATTGGGTTGGGATATCTGGTTGGCATGGACATGTTGGACCAAAGGGTCTGTTTTCATACTATACATCTCTATGTCTCTATGAACAATTACAGGTACAGAATGCAGATTGCTCCTTCAAAATATTTTTGTTGAGTTTGCCCTCCTTGCATAATTGGAGGCATGGGCACTGAAAATGAAATTCTTTCATTAGCAGAAGTCTTTTACCACTGGCCACTATCACATTTTAATCAACTTCAAAAGGAAAACCAAAAGGTGGCACAATTAAACAGAGGGATGGTAACATAATGTTAATGTTACCATACTAAAGACTTAGGCTAATATTCTGGAGGTATAAGTTCAAATCTCACCACACCAAAACTTTGGAATTTAAATCCATTAACCAACAGGAATAACCTGTTAGTCTCATTAATAAAGAAACTATCAAATTGTTGCAAAAATCAAATTGGTTCACTAGAATCTATTATCCTTACATGCCTTGGCCTGCACGTGACTCCAGATTCACACAATGTGGTTGACTCATAAATTCCTCGTGAAATGGCACTGCATTCCAACAGGCAGTTATATCAACAAAAACAGCCAAAATTGTACTGTGTGTATCTTTATATCTGTAAAAAGTATCTCACCACCACATTCTCAAGAGTAATTGGGGACAGACTGTAAACGATGACCATGCCTGTAACACCTGCATGCCAAGAACAAAGAAACTAAAATAATTCAACCAGTAAACTTCTTAGAAAGAACTGTTTGTGTGCTCCATGTGGTCTTAGCTAAAAACATATTTTAGCAAGTGTTGATAATGTACAAATTTATAGAATAAAGAATATAATTCAATTACATGAGATTGTTGAAATGATGACGTGACTTTTCATCTGAATTTTGCTTATTTATGTTCCTTGGCTTCAAAAGATAACATATTGATTGTTTCATTATTTTCTACACATTGGATCCTTTATAACTGTTTTTATCATGGCTTGAATTAATTGTGTCCATTTAAAAATCAAAGACGCACCAAAAAATATACACTTTAGTCCATTGCCTTGCAGCCATGCAATCAAAGCATAATTTCACTTCAGTTAACTATTTAGATACATTGCAATGAAAATTAGAGTAAGGACTGAAGAATTTCAAAAAAAACCTAAATGTTCCAATTTTATCTGGATGTGAAATGATTTAAATTTACAAGAATATTTGCAGTTGAGTCAATAAATTTCAATTAGTTACTGTGCAGTCAAAGATAAATTAATTCTGAAAATTAGCTACTTTAATTATTTATGTGGTTTTAAATACAGAACAACCTCGATTATCTGAACGCCAATTATCCAAATTTCGCAATATCTGAACAAGATCTCAAGGTCCCGTATCAGTTATCTGAATAATCAGTTATCCAAACAAAATACCCCATGTCTGTCTTGTTCAGATATTCAAGATCATTCTGTATTGACTTGAGATGATTTCTATCTTGATATTTGTGACCAAGTAGAGGCACATACTTTTAATGTACAACAATAAACTATAAATTAAACAACAACATCCATTTTAAATTTTAGTGTTACTCCTGCTGTAGGTGCAAGATAAATGTATAATATAATAAAACGACCAATTTAAAAATTGAATATCTATGGAAATGGTGGATAATTTGGCCAGCACATTAATCAGATTGTCTGCTGAAACATTCGTGCTGAGCTTCAATTGCTATCTGCATATTGCTCCTCTGTTTTCTGTCCTTCTGTCAACATGTGGTTAATTTGAACACCTTCTACCTCTGAAAAATGTTTTTATATCTTATTAGTAGCCATGGGTTACAATTTCCATATTGCTATGTTGCATTATGCAGTTACTCCTCTTTCCTTTGAAGCAGTTATGAGAAAGCTGACAGTAATTGCCTCTGACTGTAATTGGAAGCATGTCTGTGGCTAGGTCTGAGCTGGAAGAAACACATACCAGAACAGCTGTCAAACACTTAAGCCTGGAGAAGTGCCATGGAAACCATGCTAGCAGGAAATAAGCTGATGGTGCCCCAGAGGAAGCACATACTATCTCATAATACTTTTTTTCTCTCTGGCAAAAGATGATTTGGTGTTAGTCTGACAGACAGATTTGCAGAAAGTTGACCTCAAGTCGAACAAATATGGTGAAGGTGTGAGAATTTCAGAAGCTAGCTTGTCCATTTCATACGGCAAAATAAACAGAGGCAATGTTGTGAGATAAATGATGTTCTATTAATAATAACTAATGGTCAGATACATGCAAGATGTTTATTTGTTTTATTGTTTATGTTTTTCCTATTCAATTTTTTCCCTTTTATTCCTGAAGTTACCTAGTTATACATGGCAAGGATAAGGTTTACAAAAGCACTCTGGTACCTTATCCAAATACTAACTAATTTGGCAGGTAATCCCAACATCAACCAACGGGTGACTGAACCTAATCCACTTCTCAGCTGACACTCAGGCATGTGCAACTTGCTGGTAGGAGTCATGGAGATGAGCCTGAAATGGAAATGCCAGCTTCTTTTCCACCTTCTAGCTCAGTGGTGTTAACAGTATCATAGCCCTCATGCGATCCCAGCTGAAGTTAACTCACCTGACCAGAATGAAATCTGAACTCTGTAATCTTTTCGGTTCATAGAATACAATTCCACATCAGGCAGAGCAATTATCAATGAATCATTTCATTTTATCCAAACTTTACATTTTGACCACCAATCTTATGTTTGTCTTTCATTGTTGAAGGAGCAAAGTCGATTTTTCCTATCTAAGTTCATTTTTAAAGCTGTAAACAAGGCTGAAGCAAATTGGACAGTTGCCTAGACCCTTCCCCATTGTATGGAGTGCAACCTTTCCACAGGTCTTAAAGTGCTTCCTGAAATAAGCCCCAATTTTGGTTAAAATTGTAATTCATTTAAAAGGGTACATTCCCATTCACTGTTTGCCTACTGGGATTGAGCTCATGAGATAGAAATTAGCATACGTTTCAAGTGTAACCTGAGCACAAGGCATATCAATTTAGCAGGAGAATGGCCTTTTTTCCAATATGTGTAGCCATTGCACCTCTGCCAAATTTATTGACATTCATTCTCTCAGCCTGAAGTCTATGAATATGTAAATTAGGAGCTGACTTTCCTGTTGACAAATCCATTATGAATAAACATGGCCAGGTGTGAAGAACTGAAGATAAATGCTAAACAATTTTTATTTAAGAAACACTTCCTTGTGAAGCTGACGTGCCAGTGCCGCCTCATCAAACACCAATCCCAGCATTGACCAGCCTGACCCTCCTTCCCCCACCCCTGTTAAGCTACATGTCACACCGACACTCTGTTGGTACTGACGTGTTGTTGGCAAGGCTGGCAGCTTGGAATTGATGCCTCCTATGAGACCATCTCTGTGGAGATTCTGCCAGCATCTATCAGCAGCCTCCCATCCATCTAAATCATCAGATGGCTTCTGCAAATTGTTGGGACAGTCTGATACAATGTGTGCTGCCTGTGCCCAATTAGATTTTGACTGCAAAGAGGTGGTAAGGAGATTAAAATTGCCCTGCTATATATTGTTGAAACTGTGCAAGAGGAATGAAGGCATACCAAAGAGGCATCATAATCTGATGTTCTACAACCAACCACACCTGCAGGTGTCTAACTGGCAAAGATCATGATCAAATGGCTCTGCAGATTCAGTTCAGCATGAAGACAGCTGCAGATCAGTGCCATCTGCTGCATGGAGCCTGCAACCAACCAGCATTGTAAGGCTGTCACTGTCCATGGCAGTCGAGGTCACCTCTTCCCCCACTTACTATGCTGCCACTGTTTCACATGTAAGCAGCAATGTCATCTTCTTTGGGGCGTCACAAGTAGAAATCAGGAACCCCTTCCTCTGAATTACTTCACAGAGCTCCTTAGATTTCTAACCACTTGGGTCCAGCATCACAGACTCTACTTTTATTTAGCCATTTACCATGTGCACAATCAGATTTTCTTCAGCACCATCTTGGCACAGACCAATATTGGAAGGCCAAAAACCTACTTAAAATATCTACAGACTTTTTGAAGGCCAAGACAATTTTTGTTCCCATGTGCAATCACTTCTCTCTAAGTGTAAACCTTTAATTATGCCAGCCGCTCTTTTGACAGCTGTGGGCATGCAATCACTGCCCCTGCTGCCCCTGCTCACTCTTTGCCAATATTCCAGTGCGAGGGCCAGTATGAATTAGGAATGTGTTTGCATATTTAAATAGATGTGCTCTCAGGAAATCCTGGACAGTCAACCCATCTGGAAAAGAGACAAATGCAATCTCCACTCTGTTACAGAACAGTTTCACTTATTAAATTTGTGGAAAAGCTGTTCTTGCATTTCTTCCCAGTGCACCTTCAGTCACTTCTCTCAAGCTTAGAGAGAGTTTTGTAGCGTAATTACCTTATGCCAAAAACTTTTGTGCACAGCTTATGAATCTGCTTAAACAAATTCATATAAATGCAGTCAGCTCATCAAACATGCAGTTGGATGTAAGAACATTTCCATTAAAATCATATTTATTCCATGCTCCAATTTCCTCCATTTGCTGAAATTATTTATTTTATACATTATGCAATAATTTTTTTAAAATCACTCTTCAGTTATAAGTCAACAAAGCAGCTAAGTAAGCATAAAATAAAGCAATGGGAAGAATGAAAAGCTGTATTTATGAATAATGGCCCAAAATGTTCTTCAATAAGGGCCTAAGCAAATTTCTGTTTGCCGTAGCATTGTAATTATGCTCCTTTATGTATATTGTTGAGTAAAAGCAGAAATAAGGAAGATAAAGAACTTTCTACAAAATAACCTGATAAACAATTTCCAAAATGGCATATGAACTGCCTCACTTATTCCTATGATATTGCCTTATAAAACTCAGTGAAATTTGTTTTGTTGCCGCAGACTATTGTATGAGGTCATCCAGAGTCGACACCCCTATAAGGAATGTTGATCGATTGAACTTGTAAAATGGTTTGCATTATTATAGGCTAGAAGATCTTCAAATTTGCTTTTGTTCCAGCGCTAAATAAAACCTAAAAGCAGCATTATATTAAGCAGGCTCACAACTGGTTTGCTCACATTTATGGGCACAGGGACACAATTCATGATCTACCCTCACTGAAACCCTTTGAGGCAGCCAATCTTCAACAATATGCTGCCCCCTTCTTTGACTGATTGTAGTGATCAGCTGAATGCAACCTCCACTACTGGCTAGTTGGCTGGATACTCAACAGAGATCCCACAGCATGTGTGGCCAACCCAACTTCTTAAAGGCAACACAATCCTCTTAAAGGGGAAATGAACCAATTGTAAGGAGTGGTCGGAAGCTAAGTTGGAGAAGAACCCCAAATGGAGAATCAGATGAGAGACAGGCCTGTTAGAATCCTGTGTGATATGTATGCATATTTTGAAGTTCAATGATATCACATAAGCATTAATCTTCACATAACTTTACCTATAAACCACACTACCAATCTCTCTCACTGTTCAAGGCATCAAACCCTATCCCTAGCAGTGAGGACTCATACTTAACATTCAGATACTCCATCTCACCCTTGTCTGGTACTAACAAACTATTAGGACATTGGTACATTCATGTCCAATGCTCATTCTGAAATCCTACCTCACTCTCCTCTTACTATCTGCCACGGTGCAAATTGATTTTCATGTTATGTATATATCCAACTTGTCATGTAGTTCGAGAAATTGCAGACAGAAAATATCAATCCAGCTCTTTACTTCTATTCTTGAGTAGCTTGTTTGATCAATTACATATTTATTTTAGCAGTTTTTAACCAGGATTCCATCTAATGGTGATTTCCTCTGGTACTGACAACTGCTGAAATGTGGCAGTCACATGGAATCTATAACTCATTGGTGGGACCCTCATGATAACATCAACTTGTGTGGGAACTGAACCCATGGTGTTGGCATCACTCTGCAGTCAACTGAGCTGACCAACCCCCAGTCGGGAAGGGGTTGCCCTCAACATTGACTCCAGTCACCACGGATATATATAATATATGTAAGTAACATAGCATGTAAGAACAAAATATATCTAGTCTTTATGACACATCATTTAAATTCCAAATCTAACAACAGGAAGAATTGTAATACATTGTCAGGTTGCTGTTAGCTAAAACTGTACCTTGTTACTGTAAGATTCTACACTGTCAAGTCACTTCATCTTCTGGTTATGATTTGAAAAAGACATTTTTCTGATTAAAGTAAAATGAATTTAGCTTTGCATTATCTTCTGACATTTGGTATAGTGCTATCTGATTTATTTATGTATTTGGGGAAGGAAAGTTCAAAGCCAGGACGTGGGGGAGGTTGGGGCAAGAGGGGTATTGGTATTTTATTTTTTTAAAAAAACTGATGCCACAGTAGCTCAATGGTTAGCATTGCTGCCTCATAGCGCCAAGGTCCTGGGTTCGATTCCAGTCTCAGAATACTGTCTGTGTAGAATTTGTGTATTCTCTCTGTGTCTGCATAGGTTTCCTCCAGGTTCTCTAATTTCCTCCCACAGTCCAAAGATGTACAGGCTAGGTAGACTGACCATGCAAAATGTGGGATTGGAGGCCAGGGGATAGGGCTGTGGGTCCAGTTGGGACGGTCAGTGTGGATACAATGACTTGAATGGCCCGCTTCCACACTGAAAAGATTCTACAATTCTCTACCAAGTCTTATGGCATTAGGTCAAGTATGGGCATGAAAACTTTCTGCTGATATCTCCTATCATCTTCCCTTGGCTGATGAACTAGTGTACTTACATGTGAAACAATACTAGCAGGAAGTACTGAGGGTGGCAAGGGTGCAGAATGTAAATTTGATGTGGGATTTCAATGACTGCTATGAAGACTGCCTTGGGAGCATCACTATGGACTGAGCTGTTTGAGTCCTGAGTGACATGGCTGCTAGACTGGGTCTGTGGCATGGGGTGAGGAAACCAAGAGGGAAAAATATACTTGACCTCCTTCTCACCATCTACTTGCCACAGTTACATCCATCCATTAGAGTATCATTAAAAATTATCACAGCGCAGTCATAGAGTCATTCATTCCATACAGGTACCACCCACTGTGTGAAAAAGTTGCCCCTTAGGTCCCTTTTATATCTTTCCCCTCTCATCCTAAACCTATGCCCTCTAGTTCTGGACTCCCCCATCCCAGGGAAAAGACTTTGTCTATTTATCCTATCCATGCCCCTCATAATTTCCTTGTGGAGGTAAAGTCTCATTTTCACACTGAGAATACCAGACTTTTTTTTTGTGGGGCACGATCACCTGGCTAACTGGGAGATACTTGAAACAGATCTAGCAACTCAAGATGGACATCCATGAGGCACTGTGAGACAGCAACACAATTGTACTCCAACAAAACGTGCAACCTCAAAACCTGGCAAATTCCCACTCTATCATTACAATCAATGATGAGAGCAGGAGGACATGTGACAAACAGCACCAGGTATAACTAAAAATGTGATATAAACCTGGTGAGGCTACAATGGGCTACTTACAGGCCAAACATAAGCAGCAAGTGATAGACAGAGCTAAGTGATCCAATAACCATCAGATCAGATCTAAGCTCTGCAGTCCTGCCACATCCTGTTGTGAATGGTGGTGGACAATTAAACAACTCGCTGGATAAAGCAGCTCCACAAATATACCCATCCTCATTGTGGAGCTCAACACATCAGCACAAAAGATAAGGCTGAAGTAATCACAGCAATCTTCAGCCAGAAGTGTCAAATGCATGATCCTGCTTGGCCTCCTCTAATGCTCTCCAGCATCACAGATGCCAGTCTTCAGCCAATTCAATTCACTCCACATGACATCAGGAAATGGCTGCAGACAATGGATACTTCAAAAGAGCATGGGCCATGACACAACTCAGACAATAGTTCTGAAGACTTGTGCTCTAGAAACTGTCTTAACCAAACTGCTTCAGTACAACTATGACACTGGAATCTACCTGACAATGGAAAATTGTCCAGGTATGTCCTCTACACAAAAAGGATAAATCAAACCCAGCCATCAGTCTACTCTCGATTATGAGTAAAGTGATGGAAGATGTCATCCGCAGTGCTATGAAGCAACCCCTGCTCAGTAATAACCTGCTCTGTGACGCCCAGTTTGGCTTCTGCCAGGGCCACTCAGCTCCTGACCTCATTACAGCCTTGATTCAAATATGGACAAAAGAGCTGAATTCCAGAGGTGAAGTGAGAGTGGCAACCCTTGACATCAAGGCCTCATATGATTGAGTACGGCATCAAGGAGCCCTAGCAAAACTAGAGTTTATGGGAGTCAGGGGAAAACATCTCAGGTAGTTAGGTTCATACCTGGCACATAGGAAGGTGGTTGTGGTTGTTGCAGGTCAGTCATCTCAGCTCCAGGACATTTCTGCTAGAGTTCCTCACAGTAGTGTCCTCTGCCCAGTCATCTTCAGCTACTTCATCCATGACCTTTCCTCATCATAAGGTATGAAGTGGGGTTGTTCACTGATGATTGCACGATATTCAGCATCAACCCTGACTCCTCAGATACCAAAGTAGTCTATGTTCCCATGCAACAAGATCAAAACAGTATCCAGACTTGAGCTGAAAAATAGCAGGCAACATTTGCACTACACAATTGCCAGACAATGACCATCTCCAATAAGAGACAATCTAGTTATCACCTTTGACATTATCACCACACAATCTCCCACTATCAACATCATGAAGGTTATCATTGACTGGAAACCAAAACAGCCACATGAACACTATGGTTACAAAAGCAGGCTCGAGGCTAGGAATTCTGCAGCAAGATACTCATTCCTGACTTCAAAAGCCTGTCCACCATCTACGAGGTTCATATTTGAGGAGTCTGACAGAATCATATTTGGATGGATGGATGCAGTTCAAACACCATTCACAAAGCTTGACACCATCCAGGACAAAGCAGCCCACTTGATTGGCACTACATCCGCAAACAGCCGCACACTCACCACCGGAACTGAGAAGCATCAGTGTATATCATCCATGTGCTGCACTGCAGAAATTCACTAAAGCTTCTTGAAGCACCTTCCAAAGAGAATAATTTATAAGGACAAGAGCAGCAGACACATGAGATCACCACCATCTGTAAGTTCCCCTCCAAACCATTCACCATCATGAGTTGGAAATATTTTGCAGTTTCTTCAGTATCACTTGGTCAAAATTCTGGAACTCTCTCTCTAGTAGTATTTTAAGTGCACTTACACCTAATGGACTGCAGCAGTTCAAAAAGTAACACAACCACAGTCACAAGGGCAACTATGGATGGGAAATAAAAACTGGCCCAGCCAGTAACGCCCACATCCTACAGGTGAATTTTAAAAAATCTGTGTGTCTCCAATATTTCAGTACTGAAAAATGTGTTGCTGGAAAAGCGCAGCAGGTCAGGCAGCATCCAAGGAGCAGGAGAATCGACGTTTCGGGCATAAGCCCTTCTTCAGGATATTTCAGTAGCCAACTTATTTCCATAGGCTGTAAAATTGATTGTTCCTACTGCTGGAGTCAGGGCTGTTGGATTTCCTAATGAACTAAAAAGACCTGTACAGACAACAAGCAAAATGAATGTCATCTAAAAAAATACCTCACAGAAAATGTAACAAATACTACTTTGGACAAATAGGCAGAAAGCTAGCTACCAGGATACATGTACAGAGAAAATATATTCCTGTTAAGGTGAAAGGAATGGCTGGTAGGTATACGGAATGCTGGATGACTGAAGAAAATGAGGGTTTGATTAAGAAAAAGAAGGAAGCATATGGCAGGTATAGACAGGATAGATCAAGTGAATCCTAAGAAGAGTATAAAGGCAGTAGGAGTATACTTAAGAGGGAAATCGGGGGGGGCAAAAAGGGGACATGAGATAGATTTGGCAAATAGAATTAAGGAGAATCCAAAGGGATTTTACAAATACATTAAGGACAAAAGGGTAACTAGGGAGAGAATAGGGACCCTCAAAGATCAGCAAATGGGGAGATACTAAACGAGAATTTTGCATCAGTATTTATTGTGGAAAAGGACATGGAAGGTATAGAATGCAAGGAAATAGGTGGTGACATCTTGAAAAATATCCATATTACAGAGGGGGATGTGTGGGATGTCCTGAAACGCATAAAGGTGGATAAATCCCCCAGGACCTGATCAGATGTACCTAGAACTCTGTGAGAATCTAGGGAAGTGATTGCTAGGCCTCTTGGTGAGATATTTGTATCATTGATAGGCACAGGTGAGGTGCCGGAAGATTGGAGGTTGGCTAACGTGGTGCCACTGTTTAAGAAGGGTGGTAAGGACAAGCCAGGGATCTATAAACCAGTGAGCCTGATGTCGGTGATGGGCAAGTTGTTGGAGGGAATCCTGAGGGACAGGATGTACATGTTTTTGGAATGGCAAGGACTGATTAGGGATAGTCAACATGGCTTTGTGCATGGGAAATCATGTCTCACAAACTTGATTGATTTTTTTGAAGAAGTAACAAGGAGGATTGATGAGGGCAGAGTGGTGGACATGATCTATATGGACTTCAGTAAGGCTTTCTACAGGGTTTTCTGTAGGAGACTGTTAGCAATGTTAGATCTCATGGAATATAGGGAGAACTAGCCATTTGGTTACAGACCTGGCTCAAAGGTAGAAGACAGAGGGTGGTGGTGGAGGGTTGTTTTTCAGATTGGAGGTTTGTGACCAGTGGAGTGCCACAAGGATCGGTGCTGGGTCCACTACTTTTTGTCATTTATACAAATGATTTGGACATGAGCATATGAGGTATAGTTAGAAAGTTTGCAGATGACACCAAAATTGGAGGTGTAGTGGACAGCGAAGAGGGTTACCACAGATTACAACAGGAGAAGTGGCAGATGGAGTTTAATTCAGATAAATGTGAGGTGCTGCATTTTGGGAAAGCAAATCTTAGCAGGACTTATACACTTAATGGCAAGGTCCTAGGGAGTGTTGCTGAACAAAGAGACCTTGGAGTACAGATTCATAGTTCCTTGAAAGTGGAGTCGCAGGTAGATAGGATAGTGAAGAAGACATTTAGTATGCTTTGCTTTATCGGTCAGAGTATTGAATATAGGTGTTGGGAGGTCATGCTGCGGTTGTACAGGACATTGGTTAGCCCACTGTTGGAATATTGCATGTAATTCTGGTCTCCTTCCTATCGAAAAGATGATGTGGAACTTGAAAGGGTTCAGAAAGGATTTACAAGGATGTTGCCAGGGTTGGAGTATTTGAGCTATCGGAAGAGGCTGAACATGCTGGGGCTGTTTTCCTTGGAGCATTGGATGCTGAGGGATGACCTTATAGAGGTTTACAAAATTATGTGGGGCATGGATAGGATAAGTAGACAAAGTCTCTTCCCTAGGGTGTGGGAGTCCAGAACTAGAGGGCATAGGTTTAAGATGAGAGGGGAAAGATATAAAAGAGACCTAAGGGGGTGGTACGTGTATGGAATGAGCTGCCAGAGAAAGGGGTGGAGGCTGATACAATTGCAACATTTAAAAGGCATTTGGATGGGTATATGAATAGGAAGGGTTTGGAAGGATATAGGCCGGGTGCTGGCAGGTGGGACTAGATTTGGTTGGGATATCTGGTCAGCATGGACGGGTTGGACCGAAGGGTCTGTTTCCATGCTGTACATCTCTATGACTCTATGACATCAACTATCCACAAAAAGACATGATCCACTATCACTAGTATCCTCACATACAGATGAGGAAGGACATCACTTCAACTGGGACAACACATCTATTCTCTGACAAGCCAAACAGAGGCAAGCATGAGAATTCCGAGAAGCATGGCACTCTGACCAGAACTCTATCAACAAACACATTGATTTGGACCCCATCTGCAACCCTCAGAGAAAAAGAACCGGAAATGACGTCACCAATGCAAAGAAACCTGAACACATAAATAGAAAGTGGGACATAACACTTGCACTTCACGAGATGCTCACTGATGATGTTACCTAGTACAGTGACAAAACATCTGCAAACAAACCTTCTAGCTCAGTGTGCAAACTTACATCCAGAATCTCATCCCGAGCTACAAATCTTCTCAAAACTTGCTCACACCAATGGGTGCAATTCGGCTAAAACTGGCCCGAAGATGGGAAATCAACGCCATCTGGCAGAGCGCCACCCATGAACAGCTGTATTTCCTACACAAATGTCTGAGGAAACAGATACTACTAAAATGTATTAAATACAAACATCCCCTTAATACCCCACTAGTGAAAGGACTAGCAGTGCAAAACGGCCGCAGAATGCTTAGAGAAGATGCCCACACAGACTCTGATAATACGACTGGGAAATTTTGCGCCAAATACTTTACTCACTAACATAACAGACCATGAATTGACAGACTCAGTACAATGAGCCATAGACATTAGACAGCAGCAAACAGAGAAAAACAAGAAACCTAAACCTGCAGAAAAAACTAGACAAATTCACACAAAATAACAACGCAGAAGCCTGGATAAAAAAACTCATCTAACCAAACCTTAACAGACACAGAAAAAGACATCTTAGTAAGAGGATTAAATTACACCTTCCAGGATGCAATCAAGATGGATTTCTCAGCAGCACTAGAAACGACATTGAAAGACAATGAACTTACAGAAGAACCCCAACAAACCATCACACAGGCAGATGCACCAACATTAAGTAGGACAAAGGAAGGAAACACATTCATATACACAAGAAAGGAAGGCACGACAAGACTCAAAAGATAAAAACATTGTTATCCTACCTACAGACAAAGGACGCTTGACAGTCATGTTAAATTGATCAGACTACATTGAGAAAGTGAACACAGTGCTTTTAGATACCAACATTTACCATCAGGTGGTAATAGACCTGACCCTACAATGAGAGAACCAAATTACAGCCTTACTCAAGAAAATTCAGAAATCTGGAGAATTAATCAAGACAGACTTCTAACAAATGAAACCAGATGGATCCAGCACACCACACTTCTATGGATTACCCAAAATTCACAAACCAGGACCCATAGTCTCACTACCTGGAACACCAACGTACAGATTAGCCAAGAAGCTACACCAAAAACTTAGGAGAAGACTCACTCCATTCCACCCAGGAATTTCTGAAGACCATCAAAGACACCAAGATAGAAGAGGATGAAATAGTAGTCTCCTTTGATGTAAAAGCCCTGTTCACATTCATCAACATCAACTTGGCCAAAGAAACATTGACTACACTACGAGAAGAACCAAAGACACATACACAGGGCACCAACAACTTCATCAGCAAAGACAACATCAAACTAGTAGACCTATGCCTTACCACCCACTTCACCTTCAACAACAAAACCTACAGACAAACCAACGGAACACCCATGAGATGACCGATATCAAAGTTCTTAGCAGATAGAGTAATGCAGAGACTCGAACAAACAGCTCTGCCAACCATTCAATCCAAACTTTGGGCCTGCTATGTGGATGATACCTTTGTCATCACTATATGAAACAACGAAAAGAAACCTTCAAGACCATCACCAATATCCTCGCTGGCATTAAATTCACAAAAGAGTAGGAAAAGAACAACAAACTACCATTCCTAGATATGACAGTAGAACAAACAGTCAATGGGGAACTTCAAACCAGTGTCGACAGAAAAACAACACATACGGACCAAATACTGAACTATAGAGGCAATTATCCCAACACCCACAAACGAAGCTGCATTAGAACATTATTCCAACAAGCCACCATATACTGCAGCACAGAGGAACTACGCAGGAAAATCACCTATACATCATATTCAAAACGAATGGATACAATGGACACAATCCGCCAATTTCTCAGCAACAAACATTAACAAGCAGACAAAACATGCCCAGAAACATAGCCACTCTCTCCTACATCAAAGGCATCTTGGAAATGACTGCCAGACCTCTGGGCATCATGGTAGCCCACAAATCTACAACCACACTGAAATAGCAGCTAATGAACTTAGAAGACCCTGTACAGACAACAAGCAAAACGAACAACATCTACAAAGTACCTTGCAAAAAATGTAACCAACACTACATTGGACAAACAGGCAGAAAGCTACCAACTAGGATACATGAATATCAACTAGCTACAAAAAGACATGATCCACTATCACTAGTACCTTTACATACAGATGAGGAAGGACACTACTTTGATTAGGACAACACATCCATCCTAGGACTAGCCAAATAGAGAAACGCATGAGAATTCCAAAAAGTATGGCTCTCTAACCGGAACTCTGCCAACAAACACATTGATTTGGACCCCATCAAACGCCCTCTGAGAAAAAGAACCAGAAATGACATCACCAACCCAATGAAAGCTAAACACGTAAATAGAAAGCGGGACATAACACCAGCACTTCACTAGAGGCTCACTGATGATGTTACCTAGTATGGTGACAAAACATCTAAATATGAACCATCCAGCTCAGCGAGCAAACTTACATTCAGGATTACCTTTTCCTTGCCCAATAAAAAATAGGAAAGTAGTTCACTGACCCACCCCCCACCCACCCCCCCTTTGAAATTTCTTTTTAAAATGCTCCTTTTTTTATGTTTAACCAAACCCAAGGTGGTTTTCACAGCCACCAAATTGCCATTTGCTAGGTCTCTTGTTGGGCATTCTAGCCTCTATGCTTGTCCATATTTGCTCCTATACTGCGATATGGGAATCCCAATATAGAAAGTGCCCACTCCTGGCTGCACTGCCGCCACCTACGTACATTGTTTTATCCAGACAGAGGCCCTGAGGCAGATAACAACCATAGATAATTATGTGGAGTTTCAAATATCAAGCCTCTAAGTCTCAGTCCACTTACAACTCTTTTACCACACTGTCAATAGAGTTACATAATGAAGAAAAGAAGGGTCAAGCATTTTCAACACACAAATCATTTGTAATTATGTCTTAAATTTAAAGGAGCAAATGTATTAGTAAACATATTCTTGTAGATTAGATTACTTACAGTGTGGAAACAGCCCCTTTGGCCCAACAAGTCCACACGGACCCTCCGAAGAGCAACGCAATCAGACCCATTACATTTACCCCTTCACCTAACACTACGAGCAGTTTAGCATGGCCAATTCACCTAACCTGCACATTTTTGGACTGTGGGAGGAAACCGGAGCACCCGGAGGAAACCCACACAGACACGGGGAGAATGTGCAAACTCCACACAGACTGTTGCCTGAGGCTGGAATGGAACCCAAGTCTCTGGCACTGTGAGGCGGCAGTGCTAACCACTGTGCCACTGTTCCGCCCACTTTGATTGATCTGAAGTAGAAAGCTTGTGCAATCATGGAGAATGATTGATGTTTATGATTTGAAGCAACTAATTTGGTCTTGACTCTGGAAAGTTAGTTGAGTGAATTGGGGTCAGACATATTAGTGTTACTTTCCTTAGCTTACTTCACTTTGAAATGATGCTCTGATTTTCTGAATAACACAAAAGAAAGCACATAAATTTATAACATGCAACTGCAGAGAAATGGTCTCACCTGCTTCAATATAATCCATGACAGCAAAACGTTTTTCTTCAGACATGAATGACTCCCCACCCCGCCCACACACTCAGGTGTTTGGATTATACTAAGTTGGTGAGAAAATATGGATCATCCGCTCATTAATGAAATTAACTCATTACTGCATATTATCACGTGCAAAACACCAAATTTACAAGAGGTTTGTTGAACTGCCAATAACAGAAAATGAAATTCTGCTATTTGACAAACACCACTTTAAGACAGAACATAATCTAAGTAGAGTTTATTATGGGCTGAAGGGCCTGTTTCTATGCTGTATGGTTTATAATTAACTTAATAATATGTGTATGATTTCTCATTGATGGTTGGTGACAGTGACTGAAATATGATTTAAATTCCTGGTAATCACTCAGATCAAATTCATTGTTACTACTAAAATTCAACAGGATTTCCAAAAACATACTCAGCTGTCTTCTCCTTGGCCCCATTTGTCTCTCCACCCCTGGCACTCCCAACCTCGTTCCTTGTGGGGGGGCTCCTGCCCGAGACGTAGATTCTCCTGCTCCTCAGAAGCTGCATGACCTGCTGTGCTTTTCCAGCACCACACACTCTCGACTCTGATCTCCAGCAACTGCAGCCCTCACTTTCTCCTAGATTCTATTGGACATTTGTTCCAAACTTCAGCAGTGTAGTGGCACTGTTAACCAATTTGCTGAAGAAGAACACAAAGTTTCGGTGGACAGGACAATGTCAGGAAGCATTCGACTATTTGAAATCAATATTAACCACCAAACCACTTTTAGCTGCGCCAAACTTTTCAAGATCTTTTAAAGTTGCCATTGAAGCCAGTGACATAGGAGTTGGAGCAGTACTGCTACAGGAAGGTCAGGATGGGATTGAACTGCCATCTGGTTACTTTTTGAAGAAGCTCAACACCCACCAGGAGAAATACTCCATGATCGGAAAAGAACTATTGAGTTTGATACTGGCTTTACAACATTTTAATATGTATGTCATGAACAATGTGTCGGAGACGGTTGTGTACACGGATCACATTCCTCTTACATTCTTAGAACGCTTTAAAGACAAGAATATGAGACTATTTAATTGGAGTCTTATGTTACAAACTTTTAATTTAAAATCATACATGTTGCAGATCATAACAATGTAATTGCAGATGCGTTGTCATGGATTTAACTGATAAAGATTCGATGAGACTTATATTTATTTAATGTTACATATAGGTCGAGCAGGTATAGACAGGATAGATCTAGTGAATGCTTAGAAGAGTATAAAAGCAGTAGGAGTATACTTAAGAGGGAAGTCAGGAGGGCAAAAAGATGACATGAGGGTTTTTACAAGTACATTAAGGACAAAAGGGTAACTACGGTGAGAATAGGAACCCTCAAAGATCAGTAAGGCAATCTTTGTGAGGAGCCACAGGATATGGGGGAGATAGTAAACGAGTACTTTGCATCAGTATTTACTGTGGAAAAGGACATGGAAGATAGAGAATGTGGGAAATAGATAGTGACATCTTGAAAAATGTTCATATTAAAGAGGAGGAAGTGCTGGATGTCTTGAAACACATAAAAGTGGATAAATCCCCAGGACCTGATCAGGTGTACCCTAGAACTCTGTAAGAAGCTAGGGAAGTGATTGCTGAGCCTCTTGCTGAGATATTTGTATCATCGATAGTCAAAGGTGAGGTGCCGAAGACTGGAAGTTGGCTATTGTAGTGCCATTGTTTAAGAAAGGTGGTAAGGACAAACAGGGGAGCTATAGACCGGTGAGCCTGATGTCGGTGGTGGGCAAGTTGTTGGA
>NC_057727.1:41832955-41844821 GCF_004010195.1 Chiloscyllium plagiosum
CCTGTATTCCATGAGATCTAATCTTGCTAATCAATCTCCCATGGGGAACCTTGTCGAACGACTTACTGAAGTCCGTATAGATCACATCTACTGCTCTGCCCTCATCAATCTTCTTTGTTACATCTTCAAAAAACTCAATCAAGTTTGTGAGACATGATTTCCCACGCACAAAGCCATGTTGACTATGCCTAATCAGTCCTTGCTTTCCAGATATATGTACATCCTGTCCCTCAGGATTCCCTCCAACAACTTGCCCACTACTGAGGTCAGGCTCACCGGTCTATATAGTTCCCTGGCTTGTCTTTATCGCCCTTCTTAAACAGTGGCACATTAGCCAACCTCCAGTCTTTCAGCACCTCACCTATGACTATCGATGATACAAATATCTCAGCAAGAGGCCCACCAATCACTTCTCTAGCTTCCCACAGAGTTCTAGGGTACACCTGATCAGGTCCTGGGGATTTATGCACCTTTAACTGTTTCAAGACATCCAGCACTTCCTCCTCTGTAATCTGGACATTTTGCAAGATGTCACCATCTATTCCCCTACAGTCTATATCTTCCATATCCTTTTCCACAGTAAACACTGATGCAAAATACTCATTTAGTATCTGCCCCATTTTCTGTGGCTACATACAAAAGCCGTCTTGCTGATCTTTGAGGGGCCCTATTCTCACCCTAGTTACCCTTTTGTCCTTAATATATTTGTAAAAACCCTTTAGATTCTCCTTAATTCTATTTGCCAAAACTATCTCATGCCCCTTTTTGCCCTCCTGATTTCCCTCTTAAGTATACTCCTACTTCCTTTATACTCTTCTAAGGATTCACTCAATCTATCCTGTTTCTACCTGACATATGCTTCCTTCTTTTTCTTAACCAAACCCTCAATTTCTTTAGTCATCCAGCGTTCCCTATACCTACCAGCCTTCTCTTTCACCCTGACAAGAATATACTTTCTCTGGATTCTTGTGATCTCATTTCTGAAGGCTTCCCATTTTCCAGCCGGCCCTTTACCTGCGAACATCTGCCTCCAATCAGCTTTCGAAAGTTCTTGCCTAATACCGTCAAAATTGGCCTTTCTCCAATTTAGAACTTCAACTTTTAGATCTGGTCTATCCTTTTCCATCACTATTTTAAAACGAATAGAATTGCGGTCGCTGGCCCCAAAGTGCTCCCCCACTGACACCTCAGTCACCTGCCCTGCCTTATTTCCCAAGAGTAGGTCAAGTTTTGCACCTACTCTAGTAGGTACATCCACATACTGAATCAGAAAATTGTCTTGTACGCACTTAAGAAATTCCTCTCCATCTCCCTGCTCATCAACATTTCCCAAGGCTCTTCCATTTACAGTATAGTTCGCTCTAGAATTAGACTTTCCAAAATGCATCACCTCACATTTGCCTGGATTGAGCTCTATCTGCCACTTCTCCACC
Organism: Chiloscyllium plagiosum; assembly: GCF_004010195.1. Taxonomy (NCBI): domain Eukaryota; kingdom Metazoa; phylum Chordata; class Chondrichthyes; order Orectolobiformes; family Hemiscylliidae; genus Chiloscyllium; species Chiloscyllium plagiosum. Next base: position 41,834,389 of record NC_057727.1, read on the forward strand.
CAATTCTCCAGTCTAACTATGTTCTCCTGTATTCTTTGACAGTCCCCTATTCCTTCTGCTACTTCACCAATCATTGTCTCATCTGCAAACTTACTGATCAGACCAACAATGCCCTCTTTCAGATCATTTATGTATATCACAAACAACAGTGGCCCCAGCACTGACCCCTGTGGAACACCACTAGTCACCTTTCTCCATTTTGAGAAACTCCATTCAACTCCTACTATCTGTCTCCTGTTGTTCAACCAGTTCTTTATCCACCTAGCTAGAACACCCTGAACACCATGTGACTTCACTTTCTGTGTTAGTTTACCATGGGGAACCTTATCAAACGCCTTACTAAATTCCACGTATATGACATCTACAGCCCTTCCTTCATCTATAAACTTGCTCACTTGCTCAAAGAACTTTATTAAGTTGGTAAGGCATGATCTCCCCCGCACAAAACCATGTTGCCTATCATTGATAAGCCCATTCTTTTCTAAATATAAAGAGATTTTATCCCTCAGTACCTTCTCCAGCAACTTTCCCACCACTGATGTCAGGCTCACTGGTCTGTAGTTACCTGGAATATCTCTACTACCCTTCTTGTACAGGGGGACAACATGAGCAACCCTCCAGTCCTCGGCACTTCGCTTGTGTTTAAGGATGCTACAAAGATATCTGTCAGAGCCCCAGCTATTTCCTCTCTCACCTCCCTCAGCAACCTGGGATAGATCCAATCTGGTCCTTAATAACCTCTAGCCTACTCAACAATTCTTCACTACTTATGTCAACGTGATCCAGAGTAAACAAACTTCTATCTCTAATCTCAACATTCATCATGTCCCTCTCCTCAGTGAACACTGAAGCAAAGTAATCATTGAGAATCTCAGCCATTTTCTCAGGTTCAACACACAAACTTCCTTCCTTATCCTTTAGTAGACCAACCCTTTCTCTAGTTACCCTTTTGCTTCTGATATATGAATGAAAGACCTTGGGATTCTCCTTAATTCTGCTTGGTAAAGTTATTTCATGACCCCTTTTAGCCGGCTTGATTCCTCGTTTAAGATCAATCCTACTCTCCCGACATTCCTCCAAGGTTCATTCTGTTCTTAGCTGCCTGGACCTTATGTGCATTTCCCTTTTCCTCTTGGCTAGTCGCACGATTTCTCCTGTCATCTGCAGTTCCTGAATCTTGCCTTTCCTATCCCTTGTTTTCAAAGGGACATGCCTATTCTGCACTATCTTCAACCTATCTTTGAAAGCCTCCCACATATCAAATGTAGACTTCCCTTCAAATAGCTGCTCCGAATCCACATTTCCTAGCTGCTGCTGAATTTTGATATAATTGGCCTTGGCCCCAATTTAGTACCACTTTAGGACCACTCTCATCTTTGTCTATGAGTATTCTAAAACTTAAAGAATTGTGGTCACTTTTCCCAAAGAAACCTCCACTGCAACTTCTACCACCCGGCCTGGCTCATTCCCCAACTCCAGGTCCAGTATGGCTTCTTCCCTTGTCGGACTATTGACATAATGCTCTCGAAAACTTTCCTGGATGCTCCTTACAAATTCTGCCCCATTCAGACCTCTGACACGAAGTGTATCCCAGTCAATGTTGGGAAAATTAAAATCACCCAGCACCACCACCCTGTTGCCTCTACATCTTTCCATAACCTATTTACCTATTTGTTCTTCTACCTCACGCTCATTGTTGGGAGGCCTGTAATACAACCTCAACAATGTAACTGCACCCTTATTTCTCAGCTCTACCCATAATGCATCACTGCTCAAGTCCTCCATAGTGACCTCCTTTAGCACAGCCGTGATATTATCCCTGACTAGCAATGCAACTCCTCCCCCCCTCCCCTCTTTACTTCCCTCCCTGTCCTGTCTGAAACATTTATATCCTGGAACAACCAATCATGCCCTTTCTTCAACCAAGTCTCTGTGATCACAATAACATATTACTCCCAGGCACCAAGCCAAGCCCTAAGTTCATCTGCCTTACCCATTATACTCCTTGCATTAAAGTATATGCACTTCAGGCCACCAGTTGTTTTGAGTTCATCTGCTCTCTGCCTACTCTTCACCTTGGTAATGCAAATGTGATGATCCTTACAATCTCTAGTTTCCACCTCACTATCTACTATCTTCTCTTCTGATTTCCAGCCCTCTGCCACATTAGTTTAAAACCTCCCCAACAGCAGTAGCAAAAACTCTCCAAGGACATTGGTTCCAGTTTGGTTCAGATGTAGACCATCCAATTTGTAATAGTCCCACCTTTCCCAGAACCAGTCCCAATGTTGCACAAATCTGAACACCACCCTCCTACACCATCCCTCAAGCCATGTGTTCATCCTGCCTATTCTTTCATTTCTACCCTGGCTAGCACATAGCACTAGTAGCAATCCTGAGATCACTACCTTTGAGGTCCTCCTCTTTAACTTCTCTCTTAGCTCCCTGAATTCTGCTTTCAGGACCTCATCTCGTTTCCTACTTATATAGTTAATGCCTATATGCACCACGACAACTGGCTGTTCACCCTCCCCTTTCAGAATGCTCTGCAGCCAATCGGTGACATCCCTGACCCGAGCACCTTGGAGGCAACATGCCATCCGAGAGTCTTGTTTTTGTCACAGAACCGCCTATCTATTCCCCTTCCAATAGAATTCCCTATGATTATGACCCTACGAGTCTTTTTCCCACCCTTCATGGCCCACCACGGTGCCATGATCCTGGCAACTGCTGTCCTCCCCTGGTGAGCCATCTCCCCTAACAGTATCCAAAACAGTATACCTGTTTTGGAGGGAGTTGACCATAGGGGACACCTGCACTGCCTTCCTACTCTTTCTCTGTCTTTTGGTCACCCATTCACTGTCTCCCTCAGCAATTCTAATCTACGGTGTAACCAATTTATTAAATGTGCTATCCATGACTTTCTCAGCATCGTGGATGCTCCACAGTGAGTCCATCTGCAGCTCCAGAGCCGTTCATGTGGTCAAACAAGAGCTGCAGCCGGACACACTTCTTGCAAGTGTAAAAGTCAGGGATGTCAACCGCATCCCTGAGCTCCCACATCAAGCAAGATGCACATGCCACAGGTCTGAGGTCCCCCACCATTGTCAGCCTTAGCTTTATATCAACTAACTAAAACCAAACAACACACTTAATTATATGAAAGAAAAGGAAAAAAAAGCCCTTACCTTACAGAGTCCTTTTCTTCTGGTTGGAGGTGGGGTTGGGGGAGTGGGGGGGGGGAGGTACTACACATGTAGTATCTCAGGTTTAGCCACTGCCTAAATATATACTAAGTCCTTACCTTCCCAGCAACCTCCTAGTCTCCAACTTCACCTCTGCTCTGTCTCCCATTGCTCCTGGACAGGAAAAAGCATCACAGCTTGGTATGGCAACTGCTGTGCCCAAGATTACAAGAAATTACACAGAGTTGTAAATGTAGCCAAGTCCATCAAGCAAACCAGCCTTCCTTCCAATGACCCTGTCAATATTCCTGCTGCTTCAGGAAAGTAGACAGTATAATCAGAGACCCTTCCCATCATGGTTATACAACTATCCACCCTCTTACATTGGAAAAAAGATACAATTTGAAAATACATACCACTAGATTCAAGAACAGCTTCGTCCTTATTATTATCTGACTAATGAACAGACTTCTCATATATTAGAGTTGGTCTTTTTCTGCAGCTGTAACACTATACTCTATATTCTGTCCTATCACCTTGATGTATCTTGGACAGCACGCACAACAATACTTTTCACTGTACCTTAGCATGTGTGACATTAGTAAATCAAATCAAATCAAAATCTGGGGAAAGTGAAATTAGAATGGATAAGGAGAAAAGGTTCAAAGTCATCATTGTATAAATCACCACATTACAGTAACTTGTGACACATCAGAGTGAGTGGTTGTTGTGTATCAGGTGTTAATAAAACTTCTAATTCTACAACCAGTTGTCCGTAAACACTTCTTTTCCATCTCCGTTAATCACACGATTTCTCGTGAGCCATCTTCCACAGTGGTCAAGATGATGATTATTGAGGGGTCACCTCTATATTTCTTTGCTCTTCCCTCATGCTCTATACCTTGTTTTAAGGAAAGAAAGGAGAGAGATATGAGTCTGAGCGATGGATTGCAATGAGAGGAAAGAAGGATAATATTTGTGGAGTAGTTACAAGGGAACTGTGTGAAATGCCAATAAAGTTACAGTGAATACTTATAGTAGTAGTTCAAATGGGGAAGTGTGGAAGACCCTCAAGAATGATGAATGGGTCAAATAGCAAATTGTTTGCCTGAGGAATGCTGGACAGAAGACAACTTTTAATTCAGAATGAAGAGATAAGCAATTGATTGTGGAATGCTGCATACTTTTTCTGTTCTCATGAGATCCTCTTTCAGCACTGTATTCCTGTATGAAGACCTACAGCCCTGCTATTAACATTTTTAATTCCTTTCTGGCCATAGGGGAGTGCCAGAGGACTGGAGGATAGCTTATTAAGAAGGATTGTAGGAATAAACCAGGGAACCATAGACTGATGTCAGCGGTAGGGAAACGACTAGAGAAAGCTCTGAAGGAGGCAATTAATCGCATTTTGGAGAGGCAAGATTTGATCAGGCATAGTCAACATGGATTTGTCAGAAGAAGGTCATACCTAACAAATTTGAATGATTTTTTTTGAGGTGGTGGTGATGTGTGCAGGTGAAGGGAATGCAGTTGATGTAGTTTATATGGATTTCAGCACAGCATTTGACTAAGTCCCACATGGGACACCGATAAAGAAGATAGAAGTCTATGGGATCAAGGATAATTTTGTCAGATTAGTCCAAAACTGACTTAGTGAAAGGGGACAGAGGGTGGAGATAGAAGGCTGTTTATGTAAGTGGATGCCGATGTGCAGTGATGTACCTCAGGGATCAGTGCTGGGTCCCTTATAGTTTGTGATATTTTAAACAAATCGATGAGAATGTGGAGGGGGATGGGTGGGGGGAGCGGGTTGGTGAGGAGGTGGATGAGATGAAGTTTGGCTGGATGGTTAGTAGAGGAAGAAGGTCTTAGATTACAGGAAGATGTGGCTGGCTTGATCAGATGGGCAGACCGGCAGCAGATGGAATTTAACCTCGATAAGTTGGCAGTGATGCATTTTGAAAGGATTAACAAGACATGGGAGTACTCAATGAATGGCAGGACACTACGAAGCTCAAAAGAACAGAGGTATCATGGGGTGCTTTTGTACAGATCCCTGAAGGTAGCAGGGCAGGTTAATAGGGTGATTAAGTAGGCATGTGGGACAATTGCCTTTATCAGTCATGGCATAAATGATAATAGCAGGGAGATTATGTTGGAGTTGCACAAAACATTGGTTCAGCCACACTGGAGTATTGGGCACTGTACTCGTTACCACACCATAGGAAGAATGTGTTTTCACAGGCGTGAGTGCAGAGCTGATACTTCAGGATTTTGCCTTGATTAGACATTCTAGCTATGAAGAGAGACCGGATAGGATTGGAATTATTTTAGAGCAGAGAAGGCTGAGGGAAGAGCTGTCTGAGGTGTATAAGGTTATAATGAACATAGACAGTGTGGACAAGAAGCAACTGCTCCCCTAAGCTAACGGGTAAAGGATGAAGGGGTATAATTTTAAGATGAAGGACAATACACATAAGAGGGGATTTGAGGATTTCCCCTAGAGGATGGTGGGAATCTGGAATGCACTGCCTGAGAGGATAGTTGAGGCAGAAATCATCAATGTATTAAAAAGTACATGGTGAGCTCTTGAATTGTCTTAACTCCAAGGCTAGGAACTAAGTGCTGAAAAGTGGGATTACTGTAGTTACGTCACCTCAGACATATAGGCCGAATGGCCTCTTCTGTGCTTTAACTGTATGACTGCATGGCTCTTCAGCTCCATCTGCATCATTACATAGACTGACCCGTCTTCACTCCACTGACAAGTGCATCTCTCTACCCTTTATAGTGTGGGGATTCCTCAGAACAATTGTGAAGGCCTACCCTTTCATTTTGAGTCCCTTGTTTTCTGTGTTCTGACAGGTATAACATGCATTCATTATAACCCCTCCCCAGTCCCTTTCATAAAAATGCATTTCACTGCCTGGTGAGAGTCACCATTGTGCCTGTTCACTCTGATTGATTTGAATACCTGAGAGTAGATATTAATGCGATGACTGAGTTAAAATGCCACAGCAAGTCTTCTCCACGAACATTTATGTTCCTGACCTGCTGCAGCCTTGCCCTGCTGTGAGCAGGTTGAAATATTAGAACTCTATTCAGTATCACTGTTGTCTTATGGCAATTCTAATTGAGAACATTGACATTTCTCCTGTGACATAAGAATAATAATCAGCACAATACCAGTCTCAAAGTTTACAATCCTCTCTGTCATCTTCAAGGCCACTTGCACTGATTTGCATATTTCATCACATGTCTAACACATATGTCTAACGTTCCTGCCACAAGGCTTATTATATCCATTACTGCTTTACTTGACATGATAAATTATTTCAAATGTTCAAGTTTGTTATATTTCTTGCATTTTGACTATATACTGGAACATTATTTTGACTATGCCTTCAATCATAGAGTATATAACACAATTTTTGTTTGGTAAGCTCTCTTCTGTTGTGAAATTCTCCATTTACTTTCAGCTTGGATTGCTAAGTTTCGAATTGAATTTATTTATTATCACGTGTACCGAGGCACAGTGAAAAGCTTTGTCTTGCGAGCAATACTGGCAGGTGTAGTAAAAAGTATCTCAAACCAACATCAATCACAAGCAATCTGCCCTAGTTTCTTTTATCTGGAGTTAAATTCACAGTGAATCACTGCATTAAAATCATTCTTATTTCTTGTATTAATATAACAGAATGTCTCATTGTAGCTGAAATTCTGGGAAAATAGGAAAAGGCTTTTCTATTCCATATTTATTGTTCTGAGCTTCTACTTCAGAAGCACAAGTTTACGTTGCACTCTGTAACGTGTGCCATGCTATTAGCAAAAATACTAATAACTAACTCGCTAACCTCCATTTTGAATGTTTGTATAGTGATTGGAACCAGGTGGACCTTGTTTACTACAAGGTCCTTGACTGGCCCAGGTTAACAACCCCAATCAGAAAGCACTGGCTGACTAATATAGCCAGGAGATTAGAATCCCCACAGTTTAGGGGAGTAACTCTGAGCTGGCTGACTACAGCCAGTGTACTGTGTACAAATAAATAAAGGATGTAATTGGTGATGGGATACTGGCCTCTGTGCAGGTATTTCAATTTTCTGTATTTCTGGAAGTCTTTCTTTTCACAATGACCACAGTGATTTTGTCTTTCCAGGTCACTGAACATTAGCACATTGAATAAATGTTGCGATCACAGATAGCAGGTTTCTTCTGTAATCACATGGTATAGGTAGGTCATGAATGAGAAGGGAACAAATGAACATTTAAAGTCAGAGGTTAGATTGCAAGTAAAGCAAAATTATTAGCAGTCAAGTACTCAAGATTGAAAGTTAGCAGAGTGGAAGCTGAAAACATTCCAGGCTGAGGTGAGTAAGACTTTGAAGTTAATGAAATAAGTCTTAGAAACTCTTGAGATGAAGAAAGGCTAGGGTTTTGGATCTTGTCACACTTAGGGAAGTTGGGTCTGTATTTGTATGCTTTATATGCCTCAGCACTATGGAGAGATGACATTAGTTTCTCAATATAACAGTTTGTGTTGTCAGTGCTTTAAAATGTCTGTTCCATTCTATCACCTCCTTTATAGTTTGTTCATCTCTTTGAATCCACACCAATCAAGTCCAATAGATATCAATGAGAAACTGGCTCCCATCAAACATAGAATAATTGAAGAGTCTAGTAATATTCAATGGGGATTGGGGGCAGAAATAGGTTGACAAGATTAGATAAACTCTCAAGGGATGGACAGGCATATAACATTATGGCAAGGGTGGAGCTGAGGTCTGGAAATACAGGCGTGTGGCTGGGATGGTACAGACTCAAAAAAAAAAAAGCAGGGGAGGAGACTGGAGTCTGGAGCAGAGACTAGATCAGGCTATCATTAATTTGGGTTGGGGTATTGATTATTTGTGGAAGTACCTAAACAGCCACAATTAAAATAAAACATTGAAGATGATGTGATGCAGTCATGATGGGCAAGCCAGAGGGTTGGTTAGAACGTGAGGAATGGTATGGAATGACAAAAAGGTGAATCATGAAGAAATCCGTTTGAGAGGAAGGCTCAAAAATGTAAAAATGGTGAGCAAATGTTTCTACAGGTATTTAAAAAGGAAGTAACTGAGCACGGAGTGAAGAAAGGCAGCTAGATAATAAAGAATAATAGACTGAATGAACAAGTATTTTAAAAAGACATTCTTTGGGAGTGGTAGGGAGAGAGAAACTTAATGAAATTACAATTGCTAGGTAAGCAGTTAAATGTAAACTATTTGAGCTGAGAGCTAACAAGTCTCCAGGTTCAGATGGATTTCATTCCAGAGCCTTAAAGAAGGTGGTTAATGAGATGTGTTGATTCTGATATTCTGATGTGTTGATGTTGATTTTCCAATGTTCCCTATATTTAGAAAAGGTTTCATTTAGAGTCAAAATTAGCAAATATAACCCCTCCATTCAGAAAGTGAGGTAGGCAGAAATCAGAAAATTATATGCCAGATGGCATGATATTGATCCTATCAACTTGCCCACAACCAGTCATTAGAAAGCTCATATCTAAGGACTATAATAAGCTTAAGGTAATTAGGAAGCGTTATTACGATTGTGAAAAGAAAATAGTGTATAAATACTTTCTCAGATTATTTTGAAGGAGTAACATTAGCCTGTAGATGTACTACACTTGACAATCCAGAAAGCATTTGGAAAGGTACTGTATCAACAGTCATTATGGATAATAAAAGTTCATGGTGTAGAGGTTAACAGTTTTTATAAATGGAACATTGTTTGGCTGACAACGTTATGCACAAATGAGTCCTTGTCTGTTGGAGGATGTGATAAATGAAGGGATTATATATACTTGTCCTCAACTTTTTACAATTCCCATCAATGACTTAGATGAGGGAAGCAAAGACATGATAGTTAAATTTGCAGATAACACAACAATTGGAAATTATGTTGCAAACATGACATAAGGAGTTGCAGGCAAATATAGATGAGTTGAGCAAATGCGTAAAGATCTGACAGATGGAATATAATGGAAAATATGATGTTCAATTCAACAGGAAGAATTAAAAAGTGCACTCTCTTAAATAGAAAGCGACTGTGGAATTCTGTGGTATAAAGGGATCTAGGTGCTACAGTACAAGGGTCACAATAGGTTAATGTTCAAGTACAACACATAATTAAGAAGCGATCCTTTATTTCAAGAGGAATTCAACATAAAATTAAGAATATTGTTTTTCAGGTAGACAGGGCATGGATGAGACCACATCTCAAACTGTCTGTAGTTTTGGTCTTCCTAATTAAAAGTTAGGTGTCATTCTTTTCAGTCTGAGATGAAGAGTTATTTTTTTCGAACTCAGAGATCTGCCTCAGAAAGCAGCAAAAGCAAGATCATTGAATACTTTTCAGGCAGAGGTGGATGGATTCTTATTCTGTTTTTCCCTTTTGTTCAGCAAATATGAAAGGGAATCAATGGTTACTGCGATAAGTTGAGATTGTGGCATGTGAAATATTAACAGATAAGTCATGATCTTATTGAATATTGGAGCAGGCTTGAGGGTCAAAATAGCTAACTTCTACTCTTCTTTCGTACATTCATGGATGAATGCAATTAGAGGAAGCACTTGGATCCAAAACCAAAAGTAGGAAGATGGTCACATCAACAGTTTTTAAGCAAAGACATTGCTGAACATGACTATTTGAGATTTGTCAAGCTTGTAATCTTTCCAGCTTCATAGTGATTCTCTCGACCGTCTCCTACACCTAGATATATTCCCCTTGCTTATGAACCAGAATTGAGTACTCATAGTGTAGTCTGGTCAAAGTATTATAAAGAATGAGCAGAACATGCATTTGACATGTACACTAAAATTTTGCCTCTGTAGTTCAGTATTAACTTCACTGACAGCTGCTGTAAAGCAATCGGACATGTTAAGCTCATCCTTATCTATATTGTGGGTTAAAAACAATGACTGCAGACGCTGGAAACCAGATTCTGGATTAGTGGTGCTGGAAGAGCACAGCAGTTCAGGCAGCATCCAAGGAGCTTCGAAATCGACGTTTCGGGCAAAAGCCCTTCATCAGGAATAAAGGCAGTGAGCCTTAAGCGTGGAGAGATAAGCTAGAGGAGGGTGGGGATGTGGAGAAAGTAGCATAGAGTACAATGGGTGAGTGGGGGAGGGGATGAAGGTGATAGGTCAGGGAGGAGAGGGTGGAGTGGATAGGTGGAAAAGGAGATAGGCAGGTAGGACAAGT
>NC_057727.1:41844973-41977086 GCF_004010195.1 Chiloscyllium plagiosum
CACCTCCACCCTCCTCTAGCTTATCTCTCCACGCTTCAGGCTCACTGCCTTTATTCCTGATGAAGGGCTTTTGCCCAAAATGTCGATTTCGAAGCTCCTTGGATGCTGCCTGAACTGCTGTGCTCTTCCAGCACCACTAATCCAGAATCCCTTATCTATATTGTATCATTCTGGAATATCTGGACCTCAATTTCATCTTGTGCAGCATTTTACAATGATCTGCATTAAATTTCATCTTCCATTGTGTTCTCTCTCTCATATTTTGCATAACTCATGTTGTAATCTCTAAGCCTTTACATTGAACCCACTGACCCTCTTAGTGTTTCGTCAAATGCTGGTCAAACGTTCTCTTTTGCATTAGCAATTCTACCTTTTCCCTCTTTAAACTTAGCTGCAGGAGTAATTTGGTTTGGAATATAGGTTTGGGGCTTATGTCAAATGCACCCAGACACAAAACCTTTGAGAGTGGTTGACCACAATATTTTTCTTCATTCATGGAAGACACCTGCCTTCACTCTCAGTTAAGTGTCATACAGCACAAAAGCAGACCTTTGTTCCAACCAGTCCAAGCCAACTGTAATTCCAAATTAAACTAGTCCACCTGCCTGTGCTTGGCCCATATTCTTTCAAACATTATTTATTTGTGTACTTATCTAAACGACTTTTAAACATTGTAATTGTACCCGCATCCATCACTTCCTCTAGAGGTTTCTTCTACATATGAATCAGGCTCTGTGAAAAAATTGCCCTTCAAGTCTTTTCTAAATCTCTCTCCTCTTACCTTTAAAACATGCCCCAGTCCTGAAATCCCCCACCATCAGGAAAAGACACCTGCTATTCATGCTTTCTATATGCCTCATTATTTTATAAACTTCTATAAATTCACCTGTCAATTTCTTATATTTCAGTAAAAAAAGCCCCAGCCTTTCCAGCCTGGCCTTATAACTCAAACCCTCCACTCCTGGCAACATCCTGGGAAAACGTTTCTGAACTTCCTCCAGCTTAATAATGTCTTTCCTATAACAAAGCTAAAGATCACATGACACCAGTTTCTAATCCAACAGGTAGTACAAGCTTTCGGAGCACAGGTACCTGATGAAAGAGCAGTGCTTTGAAAGCTTGTACTTCCAAATAAACCTGATTGACTATAACCTGGTGTCGTGTGATTTTTAACTTTCTCCACCCAGTCCAACACCGGCACCTCCATATCCTTCCTATAACAGGGAGACCAGAACTAGACACAGTACTCTAGAAGAGGCCTCACCAATGTCCTGTACAACCTCAACCTTACATCTCAACTCCTATACTCAAAGATCTGAGCAATGAAGGCAAGCATGCTAAATGCTTTCTTACCACCCTATCTCGAAATTTACATTAAGCTCTCAATCCAATACAGAACAACCTTGATTACCTGAAAGAGATGAGTGGAGAGTATCTTTTTTTGAATACCTGATTGTTCGGGTAACTGATTGTTTGGATAACGGATAACATTTTTATGGGACCTTGAGATCTTGTTCAGATAATCCGAAATTCAGATAATTGATGTTTGGATAACCGAGGTTGTTCTGTATTAGGTTTTTAATCCCCTTCTCTTTCTGACATTAAAAATCACACAACACCAGGTTATAGTCCAACAGGTTTAATTGGAAGCACACTAGCTTTTGTAGCGACGCTCCTTTATCAGGTGAAGAAGCGTCGCTCCGAAAGCTAGTGTGCTTCCAATTAAACCTGTTGGACGATAACCTGGTGTTGTGAGTTTTAACTTTGTACACCCCAGTACAACACCGGCATCTCCAAATCATGTCTCTTTCTGACAGCTCTCACCCAATTGCCCATACACTCAGATTCAGATACTCTGTCCCCATTGTAAGCTGGAGAAAATAGAAAAAGTCAACTTTATAAAAGGGGAACAATCAGGAGAAATATGAAAATGAATTTAGTTACTTTATCACTGTTATCCAGAGATGCTCAAGTTAGTCATCTGAAGTTTACATTTCCACGTTTTCTTGATCTCCTGCCATAATTTTAACAGGACACAGAGGGAACTCTTGGAGAAATGATTTAAATTATTATTTTTAGCCATTGATCCTTGTCTCTGGAGGTTCCACCAAATCTTGATTCTGTACACAGTGAATGCCAGACACTTTTGATATGTACTGAGCCTGGGTTTAGATCCATTATTCATTTCCCCTCTCTCAATAAACAAAATCCTGGGGCCCTCTGCCATCCTGTGGAGCACAAGACAGTAAAGGGAGCTAGAGAATAAAAGACCCAGGAGAAACAACAGAGCTAAAGAACAAAAGATGAGAGCGAAAGATAAAGATGTGAGCCAAGTTAACTGATTGGGGCCGTGCAGCAGCGAGCTCACTCTAATTAGCCTCAATGTCCCCAGGCTGATGAGAACAAGTGAGAGAATGAGAAACAAATGCTTCCAAATCCTGATCATTATCCACTGTCTGCTGAAAAGTGTATGTGTGTAAAAGCAGGTGAGGACGTGATTTAATTCAGTTGTATTGCATCTCTGGTTAAATAGACTGCCCATACTAACTGCCAAAACACACACAAATAATAGCCACTTGGATAAGTCACTCAAGGCTATCAATTCCCATGGAACTACTGGTTTGAGTTGGAAAAAGGAACAACAGTAGAAAAACATTTAGACCAGACATTCTGAATTGAGAGAAGGGGTTAGACTGTAAGAAAACAAGAAATAGAAAACTAGGAAAGAAACAAAACAATTTGTCAATAAATTTATAAAAAGTAAATACAACTTGAATATGGATTCAACAAAGAAGTATTGTCAAAATAATACTGAAGCTTGTTTTGAAGATCAAGGAAAGAAAACAAATGACTAAGACTGCTATTAATAAAAGTAATTAGAGACAGAAAAACTGCAGATGCAATAATCCAAGGAGACAGGCAGGAGGCTGGAAGAACACGGCAAGCCAGGCAGCATCGGAGGTGCAGAAGGAGTGTTCAGTCCTGAAGAAAGGTTCCACCTGAAACATCGACTTCTGCATCATATTAATAAAAGTAACATCATATCAGAACATGAAGATTTCAAATGTTAAAATTTAATGCATTTTTGGCATTTTTCACCTATTTTATTAAAGCCATCAAACCACAAAAAAGACATTTCAAATAAATGGACTAACAATCACCCTTCAAAACATAATGTGTGTGTTCAGTATGATCCATACTGCCTTCTACTCTGAAAGCCAGTAACTACTAGATTGGCATGCTATTACATTCTGGTTATAACCCTTGTGAGATTTAAATAAAACAAATTATAAAAGACCGGAATGTTAATATTGATACAGTTGTAAAAGAACACAGTTCAGATTGAATCAATCCAGGATGCATCAAAGTTTCTTCCTTGGAATGTACTTGTTATAAATAATTTGCAAAACTTCATTTTATGTAAAATTTCTTACATGAGGTTTGTATAAGGTTGAGTACCAATCCTATTCATGTAGATTCAGGACTGCATTTTACTTCACCATGCCATTTTACTTCAGACTTTATAGTGAAAGAAAATTGAATTAAAAGGTTAAACAATACATAGCTATCCTGTTTTCGCCTACGGAAATTTTCTTTTTGCACCTACCACTGCAAGGACCAGCAATTGACTTGATTCTAAGCAACAGTCACTATCTGTACTCTACTATCACATGATGAAGAAGCAGTGCTCCTAATGCTAGTGCTTCCAAATAAATCTGTTGGACTATAACCTGATATTGTGTGACTTTTAACTTTGTACACCCAGTCCAACATGAGCACCTCCAAATCATATTTAGGCTAGGATAGTAGCTTGGGTATTTTTGCTGCCTTCTCCAAATTCTGTCAACTTTCAAGGTTGTGAAAAGGGCCATAGTCAACCCAGGGACAGTGATAAGCAATGAACTTTTTGTTTTACCTTAAGACTACTTTGTTTCCACAATATCATTGCTCATATAGAGCCAATTTGAAATTTATGAAAAAATTTGTGCCGTCTTTAAACGTGGCACCCTCCTCTCCTACCACTGTTTCTTCCTTTCCTTGTGATGCACGTCCTACCTTGTTTAAACAATGCACCCAGGAAAATGGAACATAGACATGGTGGAATCAAACTGTGAGGAAGGAAAAATCAGTTTCATAGAGTCACTGAGTCATACAGCATAGAAACAGACCCTTCGGTCCAACTAGTCCATGTTGAACATAATCCCAAACTAAACTAGTCCCAACTGCCTGCTCCTGGCCCATATCTGTCCAAACCTTTCCTATTCATGTATCCATCCAAATGTCTTTTAAACCTTGAAATTGTACCCCCCTCCACCACTTCATCAGGAACTTCATTCCACATGTGAACCACCTTCTTAAAATATTTACATCTCACCTTAAAAATGTGTCCCCTAGTTTCAAAATTCCTTATCTTAGGGAAAAGACAGCTACCATCAACTCTATCTATACCTCTCCTTATTTTATAACTTCTATCAGGTCACCTCTCAACCTCTTATGCTCCAGTGAAAACAGTCCCAGCCTTTCTTTAAAACTCAAATGTCCATGCCCGGCAACATCCTGGTAAATCTCTTCTGAACCCTCTCCTGCTTAATAATATCCTTTTTTTAACTGGGCGACCAGAACTGGATGCAGTATTCCAGAAGTGGCTTCACCAATGTTCTGTACAAACTCAACATAATGTGCCAACTCCTATACTCAAAGGACTGAACAATAAAGGCAAGCATGCCAAACTTCTTTTTAACCACCCTATCTATACGTGACACAAACATTAAAGGATTATGAACCTGCACCCCGAGGTCCCTCTGTTCTACAACACTCCCAAAGGCCCTACCATTAATTTTGTAAGTCCTACCTTTTTTGTTTTACCAAAATGCAATGCCGCGCATTTATCCAGATGGAACTCCATCCGTCATTTTTCTGCCCATTGATCCATTTGATCAAGATCCCTTTGTAATCTTAGAAAACCTTCTTAACTGTCTGTAATGCCACCAATTTCGGTGTCATCTGCGAGCTTACTAACCATGCCTTCTATATTCTTATCCAAGTTATTTATATAAATGATAAACAAAAATGGACCCAGAAGTGATCCCTGTGGAAGACCGCTGGGCATAGGCCTCCAGTCCCAAAAGCATCCCTCCATCATCACTGTCTGTCTCCTGCCATTAGGCCAATTATATATCCATCTGGCAAGTTTACCCTGAATCACATGTGACCTAACTTCTCGAATTAGTCTACCATGCGGAACCTTGTCAAAGGCTTTAAAAACAAATGACATCCATTAAAACAGAAATATAACTGAAAACTGAACTCAGAGTCTCAAACATGGAACTAAAATTGGAGGATCAGCATCCTTATGATAGAAGAAATCCCAGTTCACAGGCATTAATCTGGATACACCAAGCATTTTAGTATCAAATATGCTCTCTGATTGGTTCCTCATTAGATATAGTAATTTTCTATGTTCCCATCTTAAAAATTTTACACATCGCTATTTGTCAGCTATCATTTCTTGATAAAATCTATGGAACATAGAGCACTCCTTTGACACAAAGTGTATATACTGCGGGATAGATTTTACAGTGGCTCAGTGGTTAGCACTGCTGCCTCACTGCACCAGGGTCCCAGGTTCAATTCCAGCCTCGGGTGATTGTCTGTGTGGAGTTTGCACATTCTCCCCATGTCTGTGTGGATTTTTTCCCACAATCCAAAGATGTGCAGGTCAGGTGAATTAGCCATGCTAAATTGCCCATAGTGTTAGGTGCATTAGTCAGAGGAAAATGGGTCTGGGTGGGTTACTCTTGGGAGGGTCGGTGTGGACTGGTTGGGCTGAAGGGCCTTTTTCCTCACTGTAGGGAATCTAATCATGACTATCAGTAGGATTTGGATACATTTTTCTTCCTGGTCCTTCATCCAAAGTGCCCTATTTACACATTTCTTTTAAGTTTTTATCCTATTTTTTCCAGTAAGATTTTATCTATCCATGCTATTCACATTTATTCCGTTTGAGTGAAATCCTATTTGTCTCTGAAATGTCAGTTCAGGGACTTCATTAAATTTCTAACGTAACAATTTTTTATTTGAAAGTCCCCTTGGAAGGGTGACTCTCATTTAAAAATGAGATACGAAAAGATTTCTTCTCCCAGAGGGTAATAAATGTGTGGAATTCTCTATTTTAGAGAGTTGTGGAAACTCAGTCATTGAAAATATTTAAAGAGGAGGTAGATATAATTTTGGAATGTGAAGGATTTGAGGACTATGATGTCCAAGATCCGCCATGAACCTATCGAATGATGGGGCAAGCAGGAACAGCTGAATAGCCAACATCTGTTCTTATTGCTTATGTTTTTTATGTCTTAGTCTTGTGTCTCTTGATTACAATCTGAAGTTAAAGCGAATTTTTATTATTTAAAGCAAATCAATTTGAACGTTTTTTTTCATTTTAGTTTACTTTCCCTGTGCATTTTTATCTCACAGCATGGAAGCAATGCTTGTTCAACGTTAAAAGGTAAGAAAGACAAGGAGGTAAATGTTTAGCTGAACCCCTGGCTAGCAGTCTGAAGTGGGGGAGTTACCCAATCTTCAGAGAACCTATCCACTTCTCAGTGCATTACAATCAACAGGATTGATGTTGATTGGCTTCTTTGATAGGCAGACAACCTGTCATAACCATGTTAAAAATCACACAACACCAGGTTATAGTTAGGTGTTGTGTGATTTTTAACTTTGTACACCTCAATCCAACATCGGTACCTCCAAATCATGCCTTAACCACATTATTGCACAGACCTTGAAGCTGCACTGTTCCAAGTAACTCTGTGAAATTGCAGTACAGAAACACTTTCCAACATAGAAAGATCTTGACAGGTGAAATCTGTAAATGCCACAATACTGCCTCAGTGTGTATCATTACATCAACTTGAAAGTAGAATCAGTTACAATGCTGTTTAGCAAGTTACTGTTTTTTAACAATTGGAAATGGGGTGGAAGTGCTACAGATTCAATAATCACGGTATTGCATTCTTGTTAGTGGTACAAAATGAATAATGCAATACAGGGAGATCAGAATGTCATGCGCATCATGGTGTCACGGATACATTTCTGTATGGGTACTATACTTCTAATTCGAGTTATTTTTTGGTTCCCCTGTTTACTATCATATTGATTCCCTGGCAAAAACTAGAGCAGCAGTGTTGTCATAATGAGTGCATGATTTATATTTTGAGCATGGACTGTAGTAGCTGTACGAACTTTGAGTCAATATTTCAATGCCAGTGATCCTTCTTCTATTGCCAAGCCTGCTGAGTTCTACCAAGAACTTCTGTTTTTGTTTCAGATATTCAGCGTCCCCAGTTCTTTGTTTAATTATGGCTGTATAAATTAGTTGTTTGATATAATTCCATGAAACACATTATAGTGAGAAGGAAGAAGTGGTGGTGATAGAAAAGGATCAAAGTTTATATAACATACTGTGTACTGTTTGTTCTGTAGGCTTGCGTTTACAACAGCTGGTCCAAGTTGTTTGAACTGGATGCCTAGCTTAAAGCTCACAATAGGTCTATGGCAGATGCCATGCCCCTGGCTCTACACCCATCCTTGGAGCATGAGATAATTAGGACACCCACATCATGTCTCCTTTTTATGATTTTAGCTCTGCCTTCAACATCATAATTGCAACCAAACTCATCTCCAAATTCTGAGACCTATTACTCTGCTCCCCTCCTCTACAACTGATTCTTCAAATTCCTGACCCACAGACTGCAATCAGTAAGGATAGGCAACAACACCTCCTCCATAATAACCCACAACACTGGTATCTCGTAAGGCTGCATACTCATCCCCTAACTATACTCCTTACACACTCACAACTGTTTGGCCACATTTAGCACTAACTCCATTTACAAATTTGCTGATGACACCACCCTAATGGGTTGGATCTCAAACAACAAAAAGGTGGAGTACAGGAAAGCGATAGACAGCTTAGTGGCATTGTGTAAAGACAGCAATCTCTCTCTCAATGTCAACAAAACAAAGGAGCTGGTCATTGACTTTAGGAAGCAGGGTGGAGGACATGCCCCTGTCTGTATCAATGGTGCTGAGGTGGAGATGGTTGACAGCTTCAAGTTCCTAGGAGTTAAAATCACCAACAATCTATCCCCGTCCATTCATGACGATACTGCAGTCAAGAAAGTATACCAATGTCTGTAATTTTACGGAAGGATAAGGAAATTCAGCATGTCTGCAACTATTCTTATCAAATTTTATAGATAGACCATAGATAACATCCTATATGGTTGCATCACAACTTGATATGGCAAGACCACAAGAAATGAGAGTTTTTGATCATAGAGGAGAAAGTGAGGTCTGCAGATGCTGGAGATCAGAGCTGGAAATGTGTTACTGGAAAAGCGCAGCAGGTCAGGCAGCATCCAGGGAACAGGAGAATCGACGATTCGGGCATAAGCCCTTCTTCAGGAATGAGGAAAGTTTGTCCAGCAGGCTAAGATAAAAGGTAGGGAGGAGGGACTTGGGGGAGGGGTGTCGGAAATGTGATAGGTGGAAAGAGGTCAAGGTGAGGGTGATAGGTCAGACTGGGGTGGGGGCGGAGAGGTCGGGAAGAAGATTGCAGGTTAGGAAGGCGGTGCTGAATTCGATGGATTTGACTGAGACAGGGTGGGGGGAGGGGAAATTAGGAAACTGGTGAAATCCGAGTTCATCCCTTGTGGTTGGAGGGAGCCCAGTATATTACGAAAACCAGCCTTCCTACAATTGAGACGGTTGCCTCCACCTACACTTGCTTCTGCCCCCAGGAAAGAAGCCAACATAATCAAGGACCTCTCCCACCTGTGGTTATATTCAGTTCCACCCTCTTCCATTCACAGATTTAAAAGCTTCTTTCCTTTTATCAGACAATGAATACACCTCTCATATATTAGAGTTGATCTTTCTGTGCATTTTCTCTGTAGCTGTAACACTATAATCTACATTCTGGTCTCTTACCCTGATGTACTTAGGTAAGGTGTGATTTGCCTGGATAGCACACTTTTCACAAGACCTTAGCATGTGTGACAATAGTAAATCAGATCAAATCAAAGCGTGAGTCTCTCTGGTGCTTTACCTTTCTAACCTTCTTGACTTTTTTTAGGCAAAGTTATTCAGGGTAAACTCCTTTAGAGGATCAGAAAGCCATTACGTAATACACTCAGCAAATGGATAGACTGACTAAAAGCTTTTTCTCATGAAGTGACTGAAGACAGCTGACAACTATGACTTGGGGATGCCAGTGTTGGACTGGGGTGTACAAAGTTAAAAATTACACAACATCAGGTTATCATCCAACAGGTTTATTTGGAAGCACTAGCTTTCAGAGTGCTGCTCCTTCATCCATCTGATGATGGAGCACTGCTCCGAAAGCCAGTGCTTCCAAATAAACCTGTTGGACTATAACCTGGTGTTGCGTGATTTTTAACTTTGGACAACTATGACAAACTTCCTGGAATTCTGTCTGCAAAGTAATGCAGCAGTATTAGGACCTGAGTATTCCTGTTAATGGTCAAAGTGAAAAATGGCAACTCAAGGCAAGGAGGCTGTGAGTGTCCAGATTGGTTGAAAAAGTGAGTGAGCATTAGGGCAGCAAGTGAAGAACATGTGAGATTCTGCCTCCTTTCTGGCCATAGTCCACATTGTTCAGGCACCTAAAAAATTCCACCCAAAACTTAATTGGAGAAACTTGAGACAGTTCAGGATTCTGCTGGGCATGCAACTTGGTGACACAAGGTCAAAAGAAAGGTATTGATGAGTTTTACCCACCTCTTGCAAGCTGTTCCCAGTACAATACTGTGACTAGCCATCCTCAGATGATGTATCCTCTGATTTTTCATCTCTTCCACATACTTGGATTGTGAGAAAACAGTAGTTCAATGTGTCCATTATAACATCACAGATTTACCAGCTTGTGTGGTATCAGTTGTACATTTACTTGGATTATCAGAGTCCCATTTCAACATAATCCTGCTAGGAGTCAAAAGAGCCAAAACATCAGGTAGAAGATGAGGAAGACCCACCTACAATCTGACTGATATGACCACAATTCACAGAACAGCACTGAAATCTGCTCTCTAGCTTTTTTTGTCTGTTCCAAGCTTATGTGTTCCATAAGACATTGGAGTAGAAGTAGGGCATTCAGCCCACTGAATTTGCACTACCATTCAACGAATCAAAACTGATCTGGTAATCCTCAACTGCATTTTCTTGTCTCTTCTCTGTGATTCCCATATTGATTAAAAATGTATGTCAGCCTTATATAGACATAATGACCCAGCCTCACAGCTTTCTTCCGTAGATTTTTTTAATCAAAAAGAAGCAGGTAGGACTTGTACTCCAGGCCTTCTGCTCCAAAGGTAGGAACACTACTACTGCAACACAAGAGTCCCTTAGCACTCTGTGGTAAAAAACAAATTCCACAGATTCACAGTCCTCTGAGAGAAGAAATTTCTCCTCATCACTGTCTTAAGCGTGTGGCCCTTTATTCTGAGATTAGGCTCTCTGGTCCTAGACTCACCAATGAAGGGAAAAGGAAGTAAGAAAAGCAAAGAGAGTCAAATTGAAAGTGGAAGAACTTATCAAAAGGCAGAAAAGATTTCAAAACATTATTAATTTTTTTTTGTAATGTCAGAAATAGATTGTTTGTAATTATGCATAATCTAATAAAGAAGAGCAACTAATTTAGGTTGTGACTATAGAAAGAATGATAAAAAGAGTTTTGTCATTAAAAGGGAATCAGTTTAATTGAAGTGAAATACTATCTTTTTAATCTTTTACTGACTAGTTAGATGATTTCTGATAACATTGATGCACTGTAAGATCACTGACATGAAGTCTTCAATAACACTATAAATGTTTACAAGCTCTTGTACTTGTCATAATATGCCTCTCCATTAAGCCAGTAAAATGGCTTCTCAATTATGAAGCAATGATGAAAACATTGATCAAAACAAGTAAAGCAGTCTGTGCACCTGATCCCAGATTTTTATCTTGAACACTTTGGTTAAGGTGCCCTTTCATTTCTCTTGGGTATCCATATAGCAGTCAAGTTAAGTGAAATCAAGCTGAGGTACACTACTGTTCTTCCTGAATTCTTCCAGTCTCACTACAGAAGATGGCACACTTTTGTTTTAATTTCAATATTTCTGATTCATGCTGGGAGTGCACATCTGTAATTGTACACCCCAGTTCATAATTATCCATTCATTAAAATTATTGTTCCGAAAATTACAAGGCTATGTATATGCAATGGCCTTACTTTGTTGCTAATTTGTAGTCACTTTGATCAAAGTGCATTTTTAGTCCAAGCAAACAGTCATCTGATTAAAAGAGCCTCAATCCCACTATGTGACAGTAGTTTTCTTTGCTCATCAGATATTTGGTCACAAATGCTACCTATGTGTTTCCTAGCATGATAGTGCATGCCTAAATCTTCAAAATGCACTACTGTTTGTTAGACAGTATGAAGTTACAAAATTATCCTACCTTGTTTGTATCAAACACTCCCTGTTCCTGTGGTTCTGTTCGCCGAGCTGGAAGTTTTTGTTCGCCGAGCACCCGAGCTACAAATCTTCTCACAAACTTTGAACTCCCTGTTCCTAGCGTTATTTTTTTCCTTTATAACACGCTTGAGCCCAACTTCAAATAAGTAGTCTACTACAACAATCTGAATATTCCAATACCGGCAAATGTAACAGATAGCTTGAACCAAGTTAAAGCTTTTTGCAAGGCAACACACAACCACCAAGCCATTCAACCTCAAATTTCATAAACAAGTCTTGCTGCCAACAGAGAATGAAGATTTTAAATCCACAGGCCTGACCTGGACTTGAATCCACATCGTGAGTGAAAATAGCACATGCTAATCCACTGAATCAGCAAATTCCTTAATGAAATTACTATTGTCCATTTGAGACCTGCAATGTTTGTAATGATTTTTCAAAACATTTCAAACCATAGACAAGTAGAAAGTAACATGGTTGTAAGAAACGTGAGAATAAATTCCCACAGCCCTAAAATCTGACTTCACTTCCATGAAAGCAACTTTCAATGCACTGACCTAGGAACCCATGTACCTCAATGCTAGCTAATGGCATTTATTCACAGTACATGACAGTGTTTCTGGAGAAACGAGGGACAGCCTAATATTAACTCTGAGTGAGAGTCTACACTGCACTGTTCCAGTAATAGTGTGACTAAAGTGATAAAGGTTAACATTAATTTTAATCACTTGATTATTTTTTGATAAAAGTTTTGCTCATTGGCATGAAGGAAAAACTACTTTGCTATTTTACTTCCATATGGTGTAAAGTCAAGAGGGCGAACAGAAAACTGGTTAAATGAAGAATTAAGTTTCATCTACATTCTTCTAATGATACACTTTAGTCCTTTGTAGTGATTGTAATGAGGTCAGCCAGATGGACGTCATGGAATATGAGTTCCCTGATTGAGGCTGTTAACCTGGTCCAGAGAACACTTGCTGACAGCTATAAATTGGAGTATCAGAGATTCTGTTCACTCTGAGAGCTGGCTCTGAGGAAGATGGATCCGTGTGATATAAATAAAGGTTGACTTGGTGATGGGATACCAGTCTCTGTGGAATTATTTCACCTTAATTTGAGAAAAGAAGTACCTCTCAAAGTAACAGAGATACGCTAATAACTAACGACAGTTAAGTTTCATTTATGGTATGTTTCTGATTATTTTTTGCATCTTTACTTAGCGTTGATTCAGGACAAAATAAAAATACTCCTAATTATTTCATCCTTAAAGCAATCAGATAGATTATTTAATCCCATGTAACTGGAATGCATTCAACTCCAGGAATCATGTTCTAACTGGTTGTGCCATTTAATTCCATTACTCACATAATTTCTTTTCTTACCAAGAGCAGGGTCATATTTTCTATTTGCTGGAAGTGTGCTTGGTAAAGATAAAAGAGTTAAAGCAGTCCTGCAGCTGACAGTCATTATAGTTATTGAAACATTTGTTTGACAGAAGATTGGCCTTTCCATATGAGCATTTAATTAAAAGCAAGAGACTGCGCAAGATACATGTTAAAACCCTGTGATTACTGGTTACTTAGAATCTCAGTATCAAACCAGTGACATTGGCTTAATCCTGCTGAACTGCTGATGTGACATCTGAAATAATCTGAAAATGTAAGGTGACAGAAAGATCAATGATTCTCATCTAGGAAAGGACATGACAAGACTTATTATAATCTCCTGATATTGCATTATACAAGAGCCCTGAACCACATCAATACTCCATATTCACAAGACATTATTCTTCCATGACAAGCTTGGTCCAATCCTTTGTTAGCTAACAACTTAATTAACCATTTCCATTCTTGACTAAATTAATCCCTGCAGGCATAAATAACTTTTGCTTAGAATGAAAAAGTTAAGTTGCCATTTAGGTAATTTGAGTTATATTTTATTATTAACTTTGCCCCCAAGTACAGCATCATATAACAATTCATTATCTTCAATAGGTTCCCTCAATGTCATTCTCATAACTTAAGTGGGATTTTCCTTGTAGTCTTCTGAATTCTACTATCAGCTTTGAGAGGGTCTGAAGTGACTACTCTGCTGAAAAAAATGTCCTTGGGGCAGCCAGCTAACTGCTGAACAAAAAGGGAGAAGGAGGTTTGCCATTGAATGTAGAATAGTGGGGCAGGCTCTTGAAGTTCAGGGTCAAAGAGGGACCTTTCAACTTGACAGGATCAACATGTTTCAATGGAAGGCAAAAGGGGCACTTCAAAATAGAGTCACCCCCTCTCACATGTAACTTAAACAAAATAATGGCTTTTACAGTCAGACCACAGCTGTAGGAGCAAGGTGGAGTAGGGTAGGGTGTTGCAGGGAGGTTGGGTTGAGAGGAGTGGGGTAAGGGGAAGGCCTCAAAGCCTTCCTGGAAGGACAAGCGATACAATTCAAGCAATTAAACTGGCTCCAAAACCCTACAGAAACTAGAGGATAGCTAGAAAATTCCACTCCACTCCCTTTGATTATTCTTCATAGACTTTTAAAGAACGTTGTTAGTACCCACTATGTGGGACAACTTGTTTCTGCCACTTTCTCCAAAATGTGCAGAGAGTGGGATGGACCAAAGAATCAGGAAACCAGCACATAGCTGGTTGCAATATGTTTAGCACCTAACTATTATTGACTCCAAAGCCACACCTGATGGGAGCTCTATAGCTCCATCGTCCATTTCACAAGCGTTAGCTCCTCCAGAAAATTAATTTTTAAATATGCTGTGGACGATGAACTTCCAGAGTCATGGACAAAAAGCATTAGCACAGAATTAAACGTGTCTGCTCTTTCAAAGAAGCACTTCAGACAGAATGTGGTCTTCTGCACTGTGAGAGTTCTACTTACCTCAGGTAGATTTAAATGTGTCCTGCCAGTTCTGCCGTTTTCTTTCCCCAAATCCTTTCAAAACATGTCTGTGTGAGACCATCACTCCTTATTTGATGTGAATGCCATCTGGAAACAGAAACCTGCTGTTACAACCTGCAATTCTTAGAATGACAGTTTTAAAGAGATTAAGAACAGGAAAGGAGCAGTAACTACAGAAATATGAAGGGAACAGAAACAAAGAAAGGAAGAGATTAAAGGAGACAGAAACAAAACTACTAGATGGAATAAACAAGCTCTGCTCTGCACTCTACTTCCTTTTTAAACAATGAACTTCAAACAGTTATTGGGCATAATTATGGACTATGCATCCAATAACACCTTTACTCTGCTACAACTATTCAAACTATGTATACAGTTCTATTTTAAAGATGAAACTGCACATTATCCTGAGAAAGAAACTCTGAAAACCTTGCTTGCCCTTGGGGAAAAAAATGGGGACTTCACAGATTTAACACATCCAATATTTCCATGGATAATCAGAAAGATCCAGAAAAAAATCTGGAAGATCAATTCAAGGTAAAAATTAACTTCAGGATTAACAAACTCCAATGCTTGCCACACTGACAGCAATTCCAAGAGTCTACTGACCAGCATGAATGTGACTTTTTCACATAACAACTGTCAGAGAGGCTCATTCAGTCATGTATCATGTCCACACCAATTTGTGCTTTCAAAAGGCTCTTAGGAACAAGAAAAAGGCCAAACATTGATGTATTAGTTGATATTGGATGCAAATATGAAGCCATTGTAACAGGCCAACATAATTACATGCTAACACTATTAATATCATCAGCAAAATGCATCAAAACAACAATATATTTTACAGTTGCTTGTCATAAAGCTCTCCAACTTTTCTTGACATCTGTAAGGCATATGGCACTAAGGGACATTTGGCGCATTGTGATAGCTGGGTTCAACATCCAAGTCAGGCCCCAGAACAAAACACAAGTGACCAACAAACACTTGTTGTGAATTTTAAATACTTACAGAAAGGAAAGTGTTAAAAAGGTGCACAAATACAAACACATTAATGAAGTGCAGAGTCAAGTAAACCTTGATTTCAATATCTACTCCCTAAATAATCACCTTTTATACTCTAGGATGAAGCCCATATTAACCTAGAGATGTGTCAACCCAAAGCTCCATCATTTTGCTTAATATCATTTCCCTTTTGACTGTAATTTTGTTAAGTTTCTTCCACCTCCTGATTTATAGCTATTACTGGAATGATTTCTGTGTCCGCTTTAGTGAAAACAAAAGCAAAATATTCAACCACCATTTTCATACTGTCTATTGTTAACTTCTTATCTTCATTCTCGAGAGGACCAACAGTTACTTTACTGATTTTTGTCATTTTAAATACCTATAGAAATTCTTGCTATCTGTTTCACATTTCGAGCCTCTCATGATGCAATTTCTTCCTCCTAATTAACCTATTGAATATTCTTCATATTCCATGCTTTTCCTTCAAAGTTGCTGCTTTCACTAACTTATTTTGTGAATCACAGATCCAAAAGGACTTCCCTCTAAAGTTGTATTTACAGTGGGAATGTATTTATTCCCAAAGTTCTGAAATATTCCCTTGGAACCAATGGATCTAACCACAACAGGGATTTTCATTACTGTGAGCACAGTACAACAATGGTGCAGAGATGTTAGAAAAGACTAAAGGAACCAGTCAGCCTATGACCAGCAGCAAGCTCCTGCACAACCTCCAGTCTCTACATGAAGAGTTTACAGCTGTAAGAACCCTTAGGATACAGAGGTATAGGAGGTTTAAACTTTATCATCCTCACTGCCATTTCCACCAAATAAAACAAGAATATTGTCACTGCATACTGAGGATGTCCCAGATACTGTCACTGAACTGTGCCATCTATTAGAGTGGGACTTTCGACATGTAGGGATGGGTGACCATCCTATTCCAACGCCACAAAGGTGACAGCTGAGCAAAACGTTAATGCAACTTATCACCTCAAACAAACAAATGTACCAGGGCAGTTACATTTGTGCCAAATCATGCTGTTCATCTTTCCCTGTGGCAAAGTTAGTGCTGCTACTCAGGCAGTAGGCTTTGCCAACATAGTTGGCTTCCACCAGATACAGGGATGCTATAGTCTACTTGTTGCAAGCACCATAACAAAACATGATTGACTTTATCAACAGAAAAGGGTTCTACTCTGTCAATGTGCAAATTATCTGTGATCATTGATATCACATCTTGGAAGTTCAGTGTGAATTACCCTGGGAGTTGTCATCATGCCTGTAATCTTGCAATTTCATATTCTTCTGCTTCATTTCAAGGGTGGGATGCCTTACACAGATGATTACTGGGACACAAAGGATACTGTCTATAGCCATAGCTGATGACTCTATTACACAATGCCTGACTGAAGCCAAGCATAGATTCAAAGCAGCGCATTGCTCAATCAGTGCCAACAAGAACCAAATGGTAAACTTTCTGAAAAAGATTCCAATACCTGGATCAGCCTTGAGGATCATTATATGTTGTAATTGGTGCATATTATGTTGGCACAGTGATCCTTTTAAGAGATGAGTCATGTGAGCCGTTGTGTCACATTGGTAGGTCACCTGCTAGGATGCAGACTTGTTCAGACTTCTTTGAGCTTTTACAGACCGCACAGCTTCAGAATAAAAACCTCTCTATTGGGCTACAACAAAAATCAAGTTTCTGTGTTCTTAGCTCTGACTGGAACTTAGTAACTGTCCAGTACAAAATAAAGGGCGGACCTTGCAGGACAGTTTGGATAAAGTGTGTCACATGATCCTTGCATTGTGCCCTTCGAACTGGAGCACGCAAAGGCAGGGTGTAATAGATGCTGAAGAGCTGGCAGAGTAACAGCAGTCTCCAAAGAGGACGTTCTGTTTTGTCTCACAATCAGGTCATGTTCACAATATCATCACTGTAGCATATGAGACTATGTGAAGTGACATATGTCTCATACTCTACCTTATCTCCAATCACTTGAAGCATGCCATGATATGAAAAACATGCTCCTCTGTATCTGTACAACTTGATATTAGCTCAAATATTACAGGCCTGAGAATTTTTTTTATATAATAACTGCTCCAACAAATGTCTGTTGGATTCTTCAATATGATAACATTTGCATCTAATTTTTTAATGTCATGAGGGCTAACATAAGTATTAGCACATCAGGTTAAATACCCTGTTGGTGGCAAAATGACAGAAAACACCATCCAGGACAAATCAGCCCATTTCAACAGTATGGCATCCATGATACTGAACCTAAACTATTGGCACAGAGTGATAGCCATATGTACTATTTGATACACTGCAACAATTCACCAAACTTCCTTCGACAGAACCTTTCAAACGGCCGATCTCTAACTCTTAGAAGCATCAGGCAGCACACTGCAATTTTCACACCAAGCCACAAACCACCTTGACTTGGAACTATGTTGCTGTCCCTTCATTGTCACTTGGTCAAAATCCCTTCCTAATAGCACCTAATTCAGCAATTAAATAAAATGGCCCCGACCCCTTCGCGAGAGATGGGAAGTGCTGGGCTTGCTCACATCCAATGAAGGAATACAAAAAATAAACAATGGCCAACATATTTGCCAAAGTTTTTTTAAGAAGTTCCTTGAATAAGAGGGAGATGGAGTCATAGTGAGAACTGCAAAAGCAATTCACTCACTTTCAGAGAAAAAAACGAAGAATTACTGATAATGGAAACTGAAAACAGAACAATGGTAATTGCTGGAAAATTCAGCAGGTCTGGCAACATCTGTGGAGAGAAAGCGGAGTAGATACTTCAGGTCAGTTCTGAAGAAGGGTCACTGGACCCGAAACGTTAACTCTGCTTTGTCTCCACAGATGCTGCAAGCATTGCTAAATTTTTCGGCAATTTCTGTCTTTGTTACCACCGATAACAAGAAGAGAACAATCTTTGCTATAATTTTGAAATTGAAACATGCTCACACAAAGGGTTTTGTCTATATTCCTTAGATTCAAATTCTGACAGACCGAGAGCTTTCAATTGCTGCTGGAATGGTCTCCACAGAGAAATAAATTGATTTGTTTTATGGTTTATTGCAAGAAATGACAGTCCATCTTTCTCCTTTTAGGAAACTAAAAAAGGAGAAAAAGGAAAACATTTCTTCCTTTATCATATCATTTGCAATCTCACATTTATCCTTATTTGAACCCCTCCAGAAACTTTTAAGACTTAGTTAATTCCCTTAAAAAATCCATAAGGTCTCACAAACTTGAAAACTGAGATAAAATAATTATCCAGTTACCTTTTTAAAAAGCAAACAAATTTACTTTGAGACCATTTGAAGAGTAAAAAACAAAAAGATTACTCCAGAGTCTTAGGCAGAAATGTAACAGTGACTCTTCTTGTCACTTCCATTTATGAAAAATCTTATGGAACACACAGGGATTACTGACATTGCTTTGAGAAAGAAATGATCCCCCTGGGCAGGCTTTACCATTCTTCACTGCACAGCAAATAAATTGTTGAACACCTTTTGAGGCTCTGATTTCAACAGTGAAAAGTGATTTGTCCTCAAAATGTTCATATTTTCTCCTTCATACTAACACAATGGTGCATGCTTTTGATATGGTTCAGGTTGCAGGCTGAAGGAAGTCTCATTTATTTTAATGGTCATTCTAAAGCCAAATATTTGCGATGGAAGTACACAAAATATATCTCTTATTGCTAACACCTGCTTTGAAAATCACTTTTGTTTTAATTATCTGACACCCCCTTCCACTTGAAAGGTAAATCAAGTGTAAATATTGAAAAGGCCTGAAGATTTACAATTGCACAGTATTTGAATAATGAATTACCTTTATGATTCAATGGATATTGTACCCACTTAATGTCAGTATATATCCTGTAAGTACAAAAAGATTACATAAATTCAATTTTATGCTTAATGAAAGATTACTTGTTCTATTAGTACATAATACAAGACAGCAATCAATTAGTCCAACTGTAAAGACAAATAAATAATGGGCAATAAGTAAAAAGATTGAACTAGAAGAATAAAACTCTATTAAGAAGTAAGAAAGAAACAAAATACGCTGTGATTTTTGGTATAGAACTTCTCAACAATTAGAAACAAGATATTGCCCTTGATTTTCTGAAACTCAGTGCCATGTTGAAATGAGGGTCAGGCATTCACACTGTGATCTAGGCAACCAATCAGTGTGGGCAACAAATTAAATGAGCAGGCTCACAGTCCAATAGAGGATGGTGGGTGGTCTCTATAAGCTAGGAGGTGGTAAGGGGTTGAGGAGCTTCGGGAATCATAGAGCTTCCAGCATGAAGGAAGCATCAGGTTCTGGCATAAGTGAGAGGACTCTTCAGCATGGAAGCACTTCTGCTCTCCAACTGGTTTTGAAGGGTAAATTTAAAAATGGCCTTTTCACCCAAGTGTTGGGGCATCATTGGGGAGGGGGAGGGTTGTTAGTATAGCCCTCTACAGGATGACCAATGGCTGGAATACTGACTCAGGCAGAGAGGGGATCTAAGCCTGCCTTACATTTTGGGACCATGGTACATAAGCTGGAGGCTTCCTGGAGGCCAAGTAGACAATCCCAGTCAACCACCTCCAGTTGGCCTCCAATGGAGTGGAATGTGTGCCAGCTTTTCAGACTTTAAGTGGCCTAAACAGTGTTGGTCAATGAAACTGCTATATTTAGTTTAGAAAAATGGCTCAGGAGGCATACAATTCTTTTCACTAGCCACAGAACAAACATTCCTGTTCCTCTGGGTTCTCCAGGCAGCTCTGGGCTACCACCATCTCCTTCTAGGACCCTACCCACTGATCCACTGACCACGTATTAACACCCTTCCCATACCAGACCACTCACCCACCCACCGGCCTCCCTCCTCCCTAGGTACTCTTGGTGGATGATGTTTTGGTGGACATAATTTTGGCAGTTTCTGAATACATCTAAAGAAGAGAGAGGATTATCTGCCACAAATATGTGGGCTGATGTTGAAACGTTTCCTGGTTCCAGACATGGAACAGGCCATTTTACCCTTATTCATTCCTCAGCATCCTTACCAATATAACCAAATTCTAGACAAGTGACACGTTATCATGACATATGTTAAACGGTTTGGTTGTTTTTCTGCTGTTGTTTATATGATCTCTGTCATGTTGTCATAATAGTTTTTATATTAACTTTGTAATCAATTAGTAAAATAAAATCACAGGTGTAGACCTCAATACAAAATGAAACTCCTATTCCATTTTCTCCAACCCTGGTGCATTGCATTAAACTTTGAGAAACTGAACCAAGTCTTTAAAATGTAACTATATAGGAAATATTGTTTATTTTTTCTTATAATAATGTATTTCCTAGTAGTGGAAGTTATACTATTCTTCCATTGTAGTTTATGTGAAATTAATTTTTCTTTTGATGTTTGCATTTAATTCCAAACCAACTAAGTACAAACTGAAGCAAATGTGGAAGGGATAAGTGTCACATCCATGATATCAGCAGAGGAAGTGATGGATGCCAATACAATTACAAAGTTTATGAGTGTATGAATAGGAAGGGTTTAGAGGGATATGCACCACATGCTGGCAAACGGGATGAGATTAATTTAATATATCTGGCCAGTATGGATGAGTTGGACTGAAGGGTCTGTTTCCATGCTGTATAGCTCTGTATCTCTATTACCACAGCCAGCCCAACCCCAAACCCACCTCATGCCGAAATCCTCAGTTATCTTTGTCCTTGACTTTTGTAATGTTCTTCAGGCCCAGCCTCGCATCCTTCAACCTTTAAAAATTCTAGTACATCAAAAACCATGCCTTTCACCTCTTAGCTGAAAATCAGTCTTGCACAGCCCTATCCTTATTGAACTACAATGGCTTCTGGTTCCATAAGAATTAGAAGTATAAATTTAAACTTAACTTCCTTTATGGTGCTTCCCTTCAAATCTCCGTAAGTAGCTTCAGTATCACAGTCCACTTTCTCAAACTCTCTGTACTTCTGCTGCTGATCTCTGGTCTATCTCAATCTATCACCCCACCCCATGCTGGAATCTCTTTCTGAAGTCTCGACTTGAAGGTGTCATACAAATGTTTTCACCCCTGCAGGCATGAAGAGTATTGAGCAAGTTCAACCTAAGTTACAAGCTTGTATAACTGTCTTCACATCTCATGTGTCTTTTTTTGGCAGCTGTTGTGAGTTTTATTGATTGACATCTATGAAGCTAGCTTCTGTTGCACAGCTATAAGGAGCAGTAGACGTATCTGCAAAAAAGAGAGGAACACCAAAAAATATCAGAAAAATAGAGAGAAAAACCCCCAGATATTTACAGGAAGTCAAAATAAATCAGACCACTTCAAGAACAAACAGCCAACACACACAATGGGATATTCACAGCAGTTCTCATGTTATATAGGTTTGGAATGTGAGGAGTTCTATTCAGGCAGGCCAGCAGGATTTGGAGACCAATCCATAACGAACATTATTTCTCAGGCCATACGGAGCTCAATACACAACCAGCGCACACAGTTTTGAATTAAATTACAATGCTAGATCCACATGCCCATACTATCAGGATATCAGCATGCCCCAAACTTCAAGCACCCTACAATGCAAAATATTCCAAGGAATCCACGATGTGAAGCACTAGCATAACATCAGAAGTTGTCTTCATGGCACCATCAACTAACCTCGCCTATAAACAGACTAGATCAAATGTGAAATAATTAGTTTTGTGAAACAAACACCATACTACAAACATGCTTCATTTAAGACTTATGGCCTTTTGTTTAATCTTGCTCAATTAAGAGACTTACTGAGGTATGTTCTTCTAAAGGTATTTTAGTAAATGACATTTCAACAGCATAATTAGGAAGAACCACTAAACTGTTATGGATGTTAGAAACAATTTGTTGCAGGCTTTTGAATAGTTTTGATGACAACTGATAGTGGAGTGGATACAGATAATGAAGCCTATAGCCTTAAAACCTAGATTTGGAATGTTATTGAAAGGGTCAAACTGATAAGGAAGTATAACTTAAGATGCAGTTGGCAAAAGGTTGAGTAAAAGTAATTGCTCATGGCCAGAAAATATGTGTGAATGTTCAAGAGGTGAATAACAGGTGAACTACATTGAAGGCAGGATTTTTAACCCAAGGTTAAGGCTCTTGTGGTGCAGTGGTAGCGTTTTCACCTCTGAACCAGGAGACTTGGGGTTCTAGTCCCATTTGCTCCAGTGGTGTGCATAGATTGTGTACAAAATATCTAACCAGCTACTTAGCTAACTAATTGCAGCTTCCTCCAGAAATGAGCAGGATTATTATCTGGACTGGAATCTATCCAAGGTTTAGAAAAGTAATTTGATGCTTTATAGGGTATTTCAAAATAAAGTAAATCACTTTAGGTCATAAGGGCTTTGTCAATAATTCATCCAGATCCAGCCTGAGAGATGTTCGAAAGTAAGATACTTAGGTAGATCTCAGTGCGGTAAGCAATGGAAAAAAAACTCTCCAGAAAGACTCTGATCCAACATTTCTAAGAGGTTCAAAAATCAAGAACACTTGAGCACTAAAAAGATAACTGGAAGACAATGAATGAGCTATTTGTACTATCTCGCTGTATCTAGATCATGATGGGTCACTGTCCTTTTTTGTGTTATTTTGTATATGTCTTTTTTTTATAAACTAATGTGTTATATTCTATCTTAAGATCTGATTAAATACTATGTCCCAATATATGGGATGAAATTTTAAAATCAGTTCATGACTGATTGTTTAGATAGTGATAATGTTTTTGAAGTAGTTGAGATAACAATTATCTAAATAAATTGAAACCAGTGGTGGATTTTAAAAATTAGCTTCCACGCCTGGTTAAGTTCAGACTTATAAAAATTATTTGATTAGATTTTGCTTTAATTTTCTCCCATAGACATAACACTGGCCTTTCGTGATAGTCTTCACATTTTACAAGCTAAAGTCATTCAAAGAGAGCACAGAATTTAATCTGACAGGGGAAACCTCAGAAAACCAATGGTTTTACAGTGATTAACTGTGCAGTGGTCTGTTCCTCACTGCATGTGTATACAAAGGCCGTGTTTAATTTACTCCATGGATTCACATAGTGGAAAAGGTCAGGATTACAATTCTAGTGCTCAAATGAAAGTATCAAATGTAAACATCTGCCTGCCTTTATTAATTGCTTTCAATCAAAAATGATTTTCATTCACAAGAATTTGTTTCTAAAATAGAAAAGTCTGAGTGCTTGCCTGAAAATATATGTAATGGTGAAAACACAACCACATATAGCTTATTCTTAAGTTTTTTTGGCTAAGTCTGAGTTGCATTGTGTTCATTGGAGTATTTGTCACCATGAGGCCTAGCAGGTTCTCTCATATATCTTACCAAACTCAGCTCATTGGCCACCTACCACACCCCTGTGCTGTCTCTCATATCCACTTAATACATATGGAGAACATTGTTGCATTATGATGCACTCTTATGTGCATACAGACTAAATATGCAACAACTCTGGAATGTGAAGGATGTGGATTTGTTTATAATAAGGACATACTCTCATGAACCTGAGAATGTAATAACCAATTGATGAGCTTGAACAATGTGGTAATGTACAAATTTAATGAACATTCAATGAGAAATCCCTGTGGCAATACTAACCCAAAAGCCATTGAAGCTGTTAGTGATTGGAAGTTTAAGTATAGATTAGATTAGATTACTTACAGTGTGGAAACAGGCCCTTCGGCCCAACAAGTCCACACCGACCCGCCGAAGCGCAACCCACCCATACCCCTACATTTACCCCTTTAACCTAACACTACGGGCAATTTAGCATGGCCAATTCACCTGACCCGCACATCTTTGGACTGTGCGAGGAAACCGGAGCACCCGGAGGAAACCCGGGCAGACACAGGGAGAACATGCAAACTCCACACAGTCAGTCGCCTGAGTCGGGAATTGAACCCGGGTCTCTGGCGCTGTGAGGCAGCAGTGCTAACCACTGTGCCACCGTGCCGCCCACAATAAAACCCTAATAAAGACAGTCAACCACTTAAACTGATTTTGGAATTTAACAGGATAGTTTGCACCATTCATAATGCAAATGTTGGCAAGGGGTTTAATTTCACAGGTTAGTAATTTCTATGTCATCAAAGAGCTTGGGCTATTGTGGTCAGAACATGATTACTACTCTGAATACTTTTATTCAGTCATACTAACTTTTCAGTTTTGCTACCCATTGCCTTCATGCTAAAGTGATTTCACTCTATAATGCAACTTGATAATACAACGCGGACATGAGATTAGCCAATTTGAATTCTGGTAAGAAATGTACGATACCTTCAATTAGAGAGTCCAGGAATTAGTTTAAAATGCAGTTTAATATTAGCAAAGAGCCAGCTGCCCCATCAAGCTTTCTTTGATGTTAAAAATGTAACAAGTTGTTGGATGATGGTGACTTTTTATACTTACACAGGTTCAGAGTTTGTGTTGACTCACCAGTCTATAACACATTGCTGGCACTATGAATGAAAGTCAATATGGCACTTGCCCTATTTTCCACTGGTGATCCCAGCCATAGTACACATGTAAGCTTGAAGATAAATTAGGACACAATTAAAGCTAAATTAGGTAGTCCTCAAAAACTGAAGGATTGACTTACATTCATTGATTGAAACGCGGGCAAGCATGCCCTATCGTATTGTTGCCCACTAAAATGACACCTGTGTACGAAAATGCTAACCATTGTTTATTGGCTTCATACATCTGTAAAATATCTGAAATTCTACTTTCCTAGCACTACATAATACCATCCTGCACTGTTGAAAATTAAGCTGCATTGTGGCTGGAAGCAGGTACCAGTAGTCATGCAGAAAGTAAATCAGACCTAGAAATCATTGGAACATGGTACAACATGGAAAAGGGTGCGTTTTAAGATCTTTGGATTATGCACGAGGCTTTGGTGAAGAAGAAGGAGTGCAGGAGTAATATCCTCAGTCAGCAGCAGTTCATGAGAAGCTCCAGCAACACTCAGAAGACAGTGTAACTAGATAACTACAAATCAGGAATCACACTTGGAATTTCAGCTCTATATGAAGGATGACTGTGCTCTTTACTTTTGCACTATTTGGTAATCTCTTAGAAGAGCTACTGATATTGGTAATACAAACATAGAAAATAGGGACGAGAGTAAGCTATTTGGCCTTTTCAGCCTGCTCTGCCATTCAATCCGATCATCCTACTCTATGCACTGTCCCCGTTGTTGGCTCATACCCTTTGATTCCTTTAGCCCGAAAAGCTAAAGTCTCCCATTCTTGAAAACATACAATTTTTTTTATTGTTAATTGCTTCCTGTGACAGAGAATTCCATAGACTCACCACTCTCTGAATGAAAACATTTCTCCTCATCTCAGTCCTAAATGGCCTCATATCTTTAGACTGTGACCCTTGTTATGAAAACCCCAGTCACTGGAAACATGTTTTCTATATGTTCCCATCCAAATAAAAAATAGACACGAATTTGTGGACATGGATTCACTCTTGGGCTGAACTGAAGGAAAGTTACCTTTCATCTGGCCTAGCATTCCCTACATGGGAGCATTGATGACAAACAAAATATGCTCCATTTACTAGATTGCCAATTTTATATAACTCATTATATAACTCATGAAAGAAAACAAATCCATGGAAATGGGATTATAAAACCAAATGGGATAGAAATATCTAGGATATGGGGGGGGGGAGGAATTGACTGAAATTGTCCATAAATTACAAAATTATAATGGCTATTATAGAAAATTTTATTTAATGCCACTCTGTTACTTACACTGCACCCCAAATCATTATCTTGTAGATTAAAATTTGCAGAATTTTCATGCAAATTCACATTTGTTGAAGTTCTCAGAGAACCACAAAAATAGGTTGTGAGAGTTCAAACCTCAGTTTAAAATATGAAGATATACACAGGGTTGGATGCTCCCATTTTTAGGTACTGTGTTTCCCAATGAGATTCATGATGGCACCCATACCCACGGTGACTTTCCTCAGTCTTCTGCTTTTCATTTCATTAATTCTGCAATCCCTGTCTCCAACGTATACTTCCTGAAATCAGGAGAATTGGAAGCTCTCACCTCTGTCTGTACTTCATAACATTTATGACACTGGGGTGCCAGATTTCAAACACAGCTCCAAGTAATTTCAGGCTCTGCAAACCAGGAACTGCTCTTTACACTTTGACCCTGCACTAATATCCCCAATGATATGGCTGAGAGAGGTGAATTAGTTTCTCAGTTGGCCCACTGGAACCTGGATAGCAGTGCTATATCCTTCAGACCAGCAAAAGAGACCAAACCAGACAACATCAGAATAGACTAAGGCATCTATCCAGGTCAGGGCAGTGTCCAAGGTCAAATGCAAAGCAGTAGTGTACTGGAAGAAGGTTAAAGATGATTGTTGTTTAGATGCATAAGGTGCACATATGTCCCTAATAAAAAGGGATTCTGGCAGGAGATTGTGTCCAGCCCCTGAACTGGAATTAGACAAGACCCTTAACTGAATGTGGAGCACACCCTGATTAATCGTTGACTCCCTTGAACACCCCTCTCCTCTTCAGACATGGTAATTTGATTGAAGAATATACTTGTTTTCCATGTAAGCTGTATGTGGAACATTAATGTAGCACAGTGCTACAAAACAACATTCACACCACCTCCACCTTCATTGT
This sequence comes from Chiloscyllium plagiosum, assembly GCF_004010195.1. Lineage (NCBI taxonomy): Eukaryota > Metazoa > Chordata > Chondrichthyes > Orectolobiformes > Hemiscylliidae > Chiloscyllium > Chiloscyllium plagiosum. The sequence continues at coordinate 41,872,178 of NC_057727.1, forward strand.
CTAGTGCTGAGAACCATGGTAAGCTGCCTGTTTTGTCTTTTGTGCTAAAATGCAATGCAAGCCATGAGGCAGCCAGCCTCCAAGTAGACTATGTACAATATTTTCTATATGCATTATATTTTCCCACATTTCTCATTGACCACACTCTTCAGGGGAGCAGAAAGTTCCACCCACAGTTTCTATATGTTAATACAGAGGAAGACACTGAGTATATAGGGAAATATATACCAAAAACAAATATCTCAGGGTATCACGAAAATACCTGTATCATACACTGATGGTCTCTGTAGCATCAGAAAATTAATGTTTCTATTGCATAGCTCTTCTGAGTCCTGCAAAAACAAATATTATATACATCTATTGGCTCTTGGCCAATGTGAAATGTCTGCCACATTAGTGTGCAAACTACAAACAGTTTGAAGAGATATTCTAAATACGAATTTAAAGTAGTTTCCACCCTAAGAATTTCCATCAGCAGTAAGATGAATTTGGAATTGTACAAATGTTTGGAGTGTCACTGTCTATATGTGTACTGCAATTGCATTCAAGGGAACACATTATCATCCATACTGGTAAAATGCAGATTGATTTAGATTTAAAATTTGCAGTTCACGCTCAATTGAATATATATGCAGAGATCACATAACACATACAAATAAGGAAAGATGAATGCAACCATTTTAGTTTTCATATTCCTTTTGGTCAGTTCAGAATTTTTTTTGAAAATGACCAGTAAAAAGTAAAGCCCTTCAGCATCAGCAATGTGAGAGCTTGTACAGAATTAAAAATCACTTCAGGATTTCAGATGTTTTAAATTTTTAATGTACTGAAGTGCAATAATGAAGTGGTTCTTGGGAGCTGCACATATGACTGGCCACTTAGTCTGCAAAGTTGGAAGCTATCTAATGATGAAAGGTTAATTCAAACACATATTTTAATTATTCACACAAATTGATCAATAATGTGTCTTCATCACATCTGAACTGGGGATTGCTTTTGCTTCCTCTGCACCAAGGCTGGATGTAATACTTTAATGCATCAGTGAATTGCAATATGCTTCTCATCAAAAACATGTTTTTTTACAGTACTAAAGCAAAGGTTATGTTGGTGATCCAGACTTTTGGAAATTACTATACACACTAAAAACCCAAGGTGAATTGGAAATGGGAAATCAGTTACAATTTGCATAAATGTACTATCTTCAAATAACATTATTCTTGTAGTGCTCTACAGATACAGGCATCCTGTTTTAAAAGCTTTTTTACAGCATACTCATTTTTCACATTTACACATTTTTCAAGGTTTAAAGAAATAATTTTTGCCTACTTGATCATTGAAGCTGCACTGGTGTCAATTCCAGGTAAAATTACCAGAAATCATTGCTTGCACGTGTAAATGTGTAATTAGGCAAGAGAAAACAAAACATAGAAATTAAAACTGTAAACTGTAAAAAGAGATGTAATCAAGTGAAAGTAAGCAATCTAACATTTATGGTAATCATCTTAATAAAAGAAAGTCAGTTCTTTACAAGGTCAGTTTTAAATGTTTATTTTTGATCTCACAGCAATTATTATGTTTATGGCAATGATATGATCAATCCAGTTCAAACTGCGTTGACAAAAAATGTGAACCAATAAATCAAATTAAAATTCAATTTTTTCAAACATCCACTGTCCTTATCTCCCAAGTATCAGCTGCAATCTGTGTTGCTGTAAATTGTATCATCAACACAAGCAGAAATTGGACCCAATAATTGAAGCTATTAAAAGCTATAAGGTTCAATTTCAACAGGAGAGCCACAACCAAACCACTAAAAGTTTGCCTCAGTTAGTGCAGTCAGGAATAATGATACCTTGGAAAAGTCCTTTGAATGAGGCTTTGGGGGTAGAGTTTAGGATTAAAAACATTGTAGTCACATTGATGGGAATACATTGTAGGATCCCAAACAATCAGAGACCATTGAGGAGCAAATATGTTGACAATGCACAGACGTGTGTAGTGACATGGGAATGCAATTGCCCAGTATACTAGTGCTAGACTATTAATCCAGAAACTCAATTAATGTTCTGGGGACTTGGCTTTAAGTCCCACCACAGCAGGCAGTCAAATGTGAATTTGAGATTGAATTCAATGAAAAAAGTCTGGAATTAAGAATCTGCCATCCTCACCTTGTCTGGTCTACATTTGACTCCACAGCCACAGCAATATGATTGACTATCAACTGCCTTCCAAAATGGCCTAGCAAGCCACTCAGTTGTGTCAATGACTACAAATCTCAACAAAGAAATAAAACTTGGCATTGCCCTAGACACCAAAAAGACAACAGCAGAAACAGCCCCTTCAACACTGTAAAGTCCTCCTGACCAACATTTAGGGGCTAGTGCCAAAATTGGGAGAAATATCCATAGACTAGTCAAGCAACTGCTTTACATTGTCTATAAACTATGATTCTGTGAGGACAATTACATCCCAGACACCACCATCATCATTCCTGGATATGTCCTGTCCAACTGGCAGAGGTGATGGCTCAGTGGGGATGGAGTTGCCCCAGGAGTCCTCACCATTGACTCTAAACCTATGAAGTCTCATGACTTCAGATTAAACATGAAAACCCCTTGTTGGCAACCACATACCATCCTCCTTTCACTGATGAATCAGTACTTTTCCATGTTGAACAACACTTCAAGGAAGCACTGAGGGTGGCAAAGGTGCAAAATGTACTCTAGGTGTGGGATTTCACAGCCCACCACTAACAGTGGCTCAGCAACAACAATACTGGTCCAGCTGGATGGATCCTAAAGGACATAACTATTAGACCGAGTCTGTGGCAAATGCTGAGGGAACCAACAGAGGGAAAAACACAGTTGACTTCAACCCTATCAATGTGCCAACTGCAGATGCATGTGTCCATGACAGTATGGACAAAAGAGGTGAATTCCAGAGATGAGATGAGAGTAACAGTGCTTGACATCAGGCTGCATTTAACCATGAAGAAGCCCAAGCAAAACTGGAATCAATGGGTATCTGGGGGCAAACTCTCTGCTGGTTGGAGTCACATCTGGCATATACAAACACTGTTGTGGTTGTTGGAGATCAGTCATCTCAGCTCTAGGACATCTCCGCAGGAGTTCCTCAGCTGTTTAGTCAATAATCTTCTCTCCATCATAAGGTCAGAAATGATAATGTCCACCAATGATTCCACGATGTTCAAATGAATATAAAATAACCAAAGAGTAATCATAATCGGGAATTCCAAATTCCCCAGCATGAACTGGGATAGCCATAATGTAAAGGACTGAGAGGGGATATTTTTGTAGAAGACCAGCAGGGATAGTGTTGGACCTAATTCTGGGAAATGAAGCTAAGCAGGTAGTCAAGGTGACAGTGAGGGAGCATTTTAGTCATTTAAATTAGTATATTAAATTTAAATTGGCATGGAACAGGAATGAGATGGCCTGCAAAATAGAGTTTTGAATTGGGGAAGGTCGATTTTATTAAAAAAAGGCAAGATGCGGCTGAAGTAGATTTGAAACAGGTACTTGGGAGAAAATCTACAGCAGAACAGTGAGAGGCATTTAAGAAAGGAAGTGGCAACAGCATAGGAACAACACCTTCCTTTTAGCGTGAAAATGATATATTGCCCTTCATAGCTAAAGGATTTGAGCTCAGAAGTAGGGATGTCTTGCTGCAATTGAACATGGCCTTAAAAAGATGACACCTGGAGTGTTGTGGGCAGACTTGATCTCCTTATCTGAGGAAGAATGATCTGGCTATGGAGGGAGTGCAGTATAGGTTTACCAGACTGATTCTTGGGATGCAGGACTAAGATATGAAGAGAGATTGGATAGATTCAGGCGATATACACTAATGAATGAGGGAGGATCTCATGGAAACGTAGAAAATTCTAACAAGGTTAATGCAGGAAGGATATTCCCGGTGACGGAGAAGTCCAGAAGCAGGAGTCACAGTCTAAGGATACAGGATCTGAGATGAGGAAAACGTCTTCACCCAGAGAATATTGACCTTGTGGATATTACTCACCATGATCAAGTCAGATGCGGCAGTGTTTACTGATGATTGCACATTGTTCACTCACATTTAATTTGTCAGATAATGAAACAGTCCATGCCCATGGGCAGCAAGATCTGGACAACATTCAAACTTTAGCTGATGAGTGACAAGTAACACTTGTGCCACACAAGTACCAGGCAATGAACATCTCTAACAGGAAAGAGTCAAATAATCATAGAAGACTGTTTTCTCAACTCTTAATCATTAGAGAACTAGTCACATTGCTCTGACATTTATTGCAATATTCATGGACCATGGGGATGACATATTTATTGACGGAAAAAATAGCTTTAGCCTGAAACTTGGTTCCACCTCCTCACTGACATGTTGCAAGACACGAGGATGATGCTGTGAAAATTCAATCCAGTCAATGCACTGTGTTATGTTATCTAAAATGTCATGAGCCAAACATAGGTTAACAGGCAGTACAGAGAAGTGTAGAAAAGGAATCTGATGAAAGGCACTAATATAGCAGGTAGGAGATTAGTATTCATTGCAACTCTTTTGATGGTCATATCATTTGCAAAAAATGCGAATTTTCATTGGAAAATAATTCAGGTAAATTGACAAGTTTGCAAAACAGAAGCTGGAAGCAGTGTGGACACTCCACTATGATAATAATTAAGGAAGCTTCTCTCAGTTTATTAATATTTCATGATGTGTGTTCGAAGAGCTTTACCAGTGAATACTGAGTGCATGCTTAGCAGCTGTGAAATGACACAGACTGGACTAATTATGCAAAGATCTGGGAAATTTAGGACTAGAGGCAGTGAAATTTGACAGACCATGTCAAGGGCTATGAATCTGGGACGCACTCAAAATAACAGGCTGCTGTTTCACTGGATTCTTATTTCCATCACTTTTTTTTATTGGATGACATTTTTCATTTGACTCAGCATGACATTTAGGCCTCACTACAAGCTGAGGTCTTCTACAGAAAGTTTATCTCACCTCATCTGAATATGATGTATTTCAATGCATTTCTTGGGAAAGTGTAGGCAACTGTGGGGAAGAATACACTGAGCTAGTGGTCTTATTCAAAACTGTGGGGAAGAATACACTGAGCTAGTGGTCTTATTCAAAACTTCCTTATCTATTTTGGAAGCATTTATATGGAAAATGAAGCTTACGATTCATTTCGCTTTATTTCTTCTTGAAGTCAATAGGAATAGAAAATACTGTTGCATTGAAAGCAAACAGAACATCAATAAATTAATTGGGGTAATTATCTGCTACATGCTGGTGGTGGGTAACATTTTCTTCACAGTGGTTCTCCTAAAGTTCCAGTAAACGATTGAGATTTTGAGAGACTACTTCAGGAGGGTAAAAGTATATATCACCAACCTTTAATGTATAAATGGGCCGAGGTGGATCATTAAGGTCTGTAACTATAATACAATATACTACAATGCAGCACAGGAACAGGCCCTTCCATGTACCACACCTGCGCTGATTCCTAATTCTTATTTAAGCCTGTACTTACTGCCTGCACGCGTTTTCCAATCTCTCTGTTCACCTCCCATTCATGTGTCTATCAAAATACACCTTAAGTGTTGCTGATGTGCCTGCTTCCACCACTTCCACTGGTAACTAGTGTTATTTCACTCAAAACTGGTCAGCCAGGTTCTGTGAACATCATGAAATGTACATGGAGCTGTATGTGAGGAAACCACAAACATGGATGAGGGTGGTGTAAGGTATAATTATGTATGAAAACAGAAACTGCTGGAAATACACAGTCACTCAGTTAGCACCTATAGAGGTAAAAGCAACATTGACAGGCTGTCTTTTTTCTTCCAGGAACAGAAAGTGAGGTCAAAACTGCTTTTAACTCCTGAATCTGCCCTGGGGGGCAAGAGTTGGTGGATAGAACAGTGACTCACAGATTACCTCAGGATGCCCAATTAATGGTACTCCATCACAATTAAAATGTTGGGCAGGCTCCCCTGGGTCAAGGGCAATCCAACTTGAAAGAATCATCATGTTTAAATGGGAGGTAAATAAGAAAAAGGACACTTCAAATGGGGGTTTTCCTCTTTCCTATATGGACAGCAACTGGAATATTCAAGGCAACTTTTTTTAATTGGCCTTAAAATGTGGTTTAACATCTGAATCATTGACCCACTGTGAGCAGAAAGCCTTGTTCCCTATTCCCCTGAATCTGCTTCTACACAAACATCCCTGAGTGGAGCAGGGGAACCAACACATCAGAAATCAAAGCTAGCTTCAATTTCAACTCCAAAGGAAACAATAACGAGCCCAACATGGTTAATGGTTTTTCATCAGAACCAATTCTCTGCCAATTAGAGGTTGTAGTTTGGCATCGGGTTTTTAAAATAATTCCAAATTCAAATTTAAACAAAGACCGATTTGTATAAAATCTGCATAATAAGAGGAAGACTCTGGAAGATAGAACCTTATTATTAGTACAAGCATTTGGATAAATATTCAAATAGATGTACCTCATTCAGCAGAATTCATTAATTTATATTCATGGATAAGAAGTACTAAGTACTTTTTCAAAGTTATAAACAAGGTTTGTTTATGTATGTACATTACACTGTGTGTGTATGTGTATTATATATATATATATATACATACAGATATACACAAACACATATATAGTGTGTGCAAGTATACATTCATTTAAAAGATGATAATGGGGTCTGTCACAGCATGAAGCAGTAAGGCATGAGTTGGGGATTTAGGTCCTGAGTCCTGCTACCAGCCAACTTAACTCATGCCTATTTTAAATCCAGTTAGACATTTTATTTAAAAAAATGAATTAGGGTAACTCCTACTGGAGCACATTGATGAAGGCAAAAGATTGTATATTTACAAGGCAGAGAGCTCAAGTCAAGAAATTTCTCAATTCAACAGATTAATTTCATGGAAACTTCATCTACACATAATTTTCATTTCAGGGGCCAGAGTGTGATTACCACAGAGCTACCTGATTAGAAGGCTCATCTCAGTTCTTTTAGACTTCAACACTGATATACGAAGCATTGTTAGGCTATCTAGATCTCACTGCACAGCTCCATTATTCATCCTTGTGACACCTCATACCTTCCATTCCTGCCCTTTTCCTGGTCATACCCCAAACCACCTCCCTATCCACACATATTATCATGCTACTTCAGTGCCATCTCCAATCTTCAAGTTAAGGCAGTTGCCTAATGTTATTATTGCTGGATCTTTCATCCAATGACGCAGATAGTGTTCTCAGGCACATGGGTTCAAATCCTACCATGCATTCAATAGAAATCTGGAATTAAAATTCTAATGGTTATTATTGGGAAAATACATCTTGTTCATTAGTGCCCTTTACTTGTCATTACTTGTTCTGGACTACATATCTCTCCAAATCCACAGAAATGTGGTTAACTCTCAATTTCCCTCTGGGCCTAAAGTGCAATGCCACTGCACTTTAATTGCCACACTAGCTGAGGACACCAATTTCTCTCCTCACCTGAGGTGTGTTGACCCTCAAGATACGTGGTCATCAGTCATTTCTCTTTCTAATGAGAGAGTAGGGTCTATGCCCTCTGAGACTATGGCAATTTTACTTTTCACTCTAGGCAAACCCCAACAGCGCAGCAAAACGTTTTGCACGCTTCCTTGGGGTTCTGTAAATTTTTTTCTTTTCGAAAGGTAAGGACTGATTAGGGATAGTCAACATGACTTCGTGCATGGGAAGTCATGTCTCACAAACTTGATTGAGTTTTTTAAAGAAGTAGCAAAAAGGATTGATAAGGGCAGAGCAGTAGACGTGATCGATATGGACTTCAGTAAGGTATTCGACAAGGTTCCCCATGGGAGATTGGTTAGCAAGGTTAGATCTCACAGAATACAGTGAGAACTAGCCATTTGGATACAGAATTAGCTCAAAGCTAGAAGACAGATGGTGGTGGTGGAGAATTGTTTTTCAGACTGGAGGCCTGTAACCAGTGGAGTGCCACAAGGATCGGTGCTGGCTTCACTATTTTTCATCATTTATATAAATTATTTGGATGTTAGCATAAGAGGTATAGTTAGTAAGTTTGCAGATGACACCAAAATTGGAGGTGTAGTGGACAGCAAAGAAGGAATGGAATCTGGATCAGATGGGGCAATGGGCTGAGAAGTGGCAGGAGTCCACTTGGGGAAAGCAAATCTTAGCAGGACTTATACACTTAATGGTAAGGTCCTCAGGCATGCTGCTAAACAAACAGACCTTGGAGTGCAGGTTCATAGCTCCTTGAAAGTGGTGTCGCAGGTAGACAGGATAGTGAAGAAGGTGTTTCGTATGCTTTCCTTTATTGGTCAGAGTATTGAGTATAAGAGTTGGGAGGTAATGTTGTGGCTGTATAGGCCACTTTTGGAATATTGCGTGCAATTCTGGTCTCCTTCCTATTGGAAGAATGTTGTGAAACATCAAAGGGTTCAGAAAAGATTTACAAGGATGTTGCCAGGGTTGGAGGATTTGAGCTATAGGGACAGGTTAAATAGACTAGGGCTGTTTTCCCTGGAGCGTCGGAAGCTGAGGGGTGACCTTGGAGAGGTTAATAAAATCATGAAGGGCATGGATAGGGTAAATAGACAAGGTATTTTCCCTGGGGTGAGGGATTCCAGAACTAGAGGGCATAGGTTTAGGGAGAGAGGGGAGAGATATAAAAAAAGACCCAAGGGGCAACTTTTTCACACAGAGGCTGGTCCGTGTATGGAATGAGCTGCCAGAGGAAGTAGTAGAGGCTGGTACAATTGCAACATTTAAAAGGCATCTGGATGGGTATATGAATAGGAAGGGTTTGGAGGGATATGGGCTGGTGCTGGGTTTGGGATATCTGATTCGGTTGGGATATCTGGTTGGCATGGACAAGTTGGACTGAAGGGTCTGTTACCATGCTGTACATCTCTATGACTCTATGACTCTAAACTGATCTCTGAAAGACTAAGATACTGTCGCTGACTCTTTCCTTCAGCCTTTAACTGTTGCTCTTTTATATACTGTTTCTCCTAAGGTCTGCTTTCACTGAATCTCTGCTGGCACTTTTGTCTGTTGATATTTCATGCTACTTCCCATTAGGCTGAATCCCTGCATCTTTATAAGTCTTTCAAAAGTCCATTGGAGTAAAGGGAGGACGGTAATGAAGCAATTTTTGGAAATTCCCAATTAGTAAAATAAAAATCAATATATTGAGTTTCAGAGATTTGTCAGAAATGTTTTTTTACAAGGATGTTGTTGTGAAGTACTAAAGAGTTATGCCATGTGTTAATGAGCAAATTTCCCCCCCTCAACAAAAAAGTGAAGACGGGAATTTACCCAGAGACCTTTCAATCAATCATAAAATATGTCAAACTACATTGATCCAAACCAAAAAACTGCTTGGAGGGCCAATTGGTCCCTAACCAAATTAACTTTGAAAGTCAGAACGGCAACAAAGACATTTTTCAGCATTTGCCCTGCAGCAGAATGGTACATTGAGCCAATACCTCTATCCTTTACTCTGCAGACAAACCATCTGCTGCAAAACATATCCAATATTTGCCATCTGAGATTCTGTCTCATGTAGTCTTGTCCAGTTAAAAGACTTGGTGAATATAAATAAAGTATAATTAACATAAGAACAAGTAGATAAGACAATTTCTCAGGTCAGTAGTACATCCAATACGAAAAGGAATGAACTCTACCATTTCTGATGTGATATTCAGAAACATGGTAAGTTAACCAAACCTTGAAACTTTGCAGATTACGTTGTGGTTTGAAAAGAAAGTGTAAAATAACAAACTGTAAACACAGATAGTTGGTGAAAGAACAAAGCAAGGAATAACCTGGAAGAGTCATCTCATAGCATGCAACATTCATGGCAACATTCATTGCACAACGTTTAATCTTTATTTAGTGTTAGGATTGTTATGAAATAAGGATTTCTGATTATCGTAACAGTCTCCCTATTCACCAAAATAAGTCCCAGAAAAGAAACAGTGCAAAAATCTCAAATTTCTAAATACTGTTGTTCTAAAATCTTAGAAGTATGTCATTGTCAAAACAAGACTTCAGAGACCTGTATGAGTAGTTTTGTACAATGTTCTTTCAACTACTTTGTTTTTTAATAAAATGAATAATAATGAAGCAAGCTCCCAAAAGAGGGAGAACCTTTAATCAACAGCATCTCTGTTATTGTTTGTCATGACTTAATACCAAAACACAACACCAAAAGATTGGTTGGATGTAACATATTCCAAAGTGCCTGTAAATTTCTAAGACAGAGACTGAAGTTTTCTTAATTATTCTTTACTTCACTCCATTTGCTCTTTGTCTATCAGTGTTCCATAAATATAACTTAAAATTGTAAAAGTATTTTGGAACAAGCCTGTGCTTTATACCCATGTGCTACTCAAACTAACTTACAGTCTTTTTAAAATGTAACATGAAATTATTTGACCTGTTCATTCATCCACTTGAATTCACCTTTGATAGACATTTCACTCAATCTGTATACTTAGGTAATTGACAAGACCCTTTCAAACATTGCAAGATCCTTTAGTCTGTCATAAAACACCAATAGTAAAACTGAAGAAAAATCTAACAAAAAGTTGTTGGAGCAAATTTTAATAGCTCAATTTCTCAAGAAAACTGTTGTCATCAGTCTATTGTAAGTTACATCCAAACTAAAATATGATTTAAAAATCACTCAAAAATAATCCTTGAGGAACACTGAGCATACATTTTAATTGAAGAATCAGTTCAATAACATCTGTTTTATCTTTCATTTGGCAACTCATGTATTCCCTTGATCTCCATTTGGATGTCACCTTGTTTATTCACAAGTAAGAGAAAGCATTAATGTTATCTGTTGTAGCTACTGACCTGTCTTGTTGCCCATTGTAGATTTTAAAGGCTGTCCAAACTACTGGCCTTCTGAGATGAAAATAATTCACTGCCTTAAATAAATTCTGATTGAATAAGCTCATTAGAAATGGGTTCTTAGTGAGTAACCAAGCAGATTCGTCTCAATCTGTTGATAGACATCCCAATGACACATCTGCCCTTGTTCTGTCTTTGAATATTGGCACTGTAGTTTCAACAATTACTAAAAGATAGTGCCAAATCTATCATTCCTGAAAGCCAGATACCCAGTAATCATCAAATTTCATGACACTATTTCTGATGTACAGAATGATCTGCATTTTCAATGCTCAAAGGTTCAATGTTTCTTGTAGTTTCCCTAAAAGGGAAGAAAATTCAAGGATGTTTGAGAAAACAATTCCACTTTGCCAAATTCTTTCTATTCATTATAACTTGATCAACATGTCCCAAGTTTTGTTTGTTATTTTTAATAATTATAACACGAGTTGATGACTTCAGTGTAAATGGTGAATTCATGCTTATGGAAATTACATCTAAAATGATAAGCAAAGGGTGATTTTTTTTCTATTTATGAACATTTTAAGGGAAAAATATCAGATTGTTATCTGTAATTATATCAATAATATATTCAGTATTTCTTCAGTCTTAGAATTGCATTTGTAATAAATAGAAAGTACTTGGCCAAACTTAACATTTATTTTAAAGAGATAGATAGGCTCAGATTATTTAATTACCTTTTCCTGGTTATTTATTCCCAAAGCAAAATAATGCTTGGGGAGAAAAATTTCTAATTTAATGACAAAGGGGAAGTTTCTGTTTCTCTGCATGCTTAACATCCCACCATAAAATATGATTTTAGAATATGTATGGCTGATTAATCACAAAGAATTCCTGTCTCTGTTTCAGAACTGATTTTATTAACTTGTGTTTAGTTAGTTATAACCCAGAGTAAAACACAAATATTATTCTATTAAGCTAAATTCATGGCAGAAATTGTGGTGATACTTTTCTATATCAGAGATATAATGATTTTTTTGAACTGCTTTCTTTCTCTCTCTCTGTTTGTTTCTTTCTTTTTCTCAGATTAGCAAGACATACACTGCCAACAAACAATCTGCAATGCAGCAACAGTTGGAGAAGGAAACATTAAAACAAACGTGGAGTTCAAATGATATTTCCATTTCTTTAAAACAGCAGATGTGCTGTTAACCTCCCATCACCTTCTAGCAGAATGCTAAATGAGTATCTGTCAGCAATGACATATACATATTTCTTCCAACCTGCCATGGCAGCTAGCCTGAGATTTGAAAACAGAGGATACTAGTGGTGCTTAAATCCCCAGTTTGACATTTACAAAGACTATATTCATTCCAACAAAGAGCAACATATTAGGTAAGAATATATTTAGGTTGAGATATGATCTGAATGTTTAAGTAAGTCCCTCTAAGTATGTTAAATATAAGCAAAAAAACATTAAGCAATGAAGTATATGCAGACCTTTTTGGTCTTTTACTGCCTCCTTCGCACCTGGGGCAAAAACGTTTGGGAAATGAAGCATGTTTCATCCCAACTATTTAGTACCAGCTTTGGAGGATAGAAGGTACATGAAACTGAAAAACTGTTTTAGTTGTGATGCCATTAATGTGGATTCCACAGAAACCTTATTGGTTGTGTTAATCTGTTTATCACAAATGTACCAAGCATATAATAGGGATTAGTAAAACACTGTACAGGTTTGGTTTAAATGTGAAGACAGAGCTACATGCATCCAGTTGTAAATGACATGCCTAATCTGCTGATCTGTTCTATCACCAGACTCATGAGATTACATATCATATTCTGTCTTGTGATGGACAGAAGTTAAGATTGGGAAAGCAAATCTTAACAGGACTTATACACTTAATGGTAAGGTCCTAGGGAGTGTTGCTGAACAAAGAGACCTTGGTGTGCAGGTTCATAGCTCCTTGAAAATGGAATCACAGGTGGATAGGATAGTAAAGAAGGCGCTTGATATGCTTTCCTTTATTGGTCAGAGTATTGAGTACAGGAGTTGGGAGGTCATGTTGCGGCTGTACAGGACATTGGTTGGGCCACTGTTGGAATATTGCATGCAATTCTGGTCTCCTTCCTATTGGAAAGATGTTGTGAAACTTGAAAGGGTTCAGAAAAGATTTACAAGGATGTTGCCAGGGTTGGAGGATCTGAGCTACAGGGAGAGGCTGAACAGGCTGGGGCTGTTTTCCCTGGAGCATCGGAGGCTGAGGGGTGACCTTATAGAGGTTTACAAAATTATGAGGGGCATGGATAGCATATATAGACAAAGTCTTTTCCCTGGGGTCGGGGAGCGCAGAACTAGAGAGCATAGGTTTAGGGTAAGAGGGGAAAGATATAAAAGAGACCTAAGGGGCAACATTTTCACGCAGAGGCTGGTACATGTATGGAATGAGCTGCCAGAGGATGTGGTGGAGGCTGGTACAATTGCAACATTTAAGAGGCATTTGGAAGGGTATATGATTAGGAAGGGTTTGGAGGGATATGGGCCGGGTGCTGGCAGGTGGGACTAGAGTGGGTTGGGAAAACTGGTTGGCATGGACGGGTTGGACCGAAGGGTCTGTTTCCATGCTGTACATCTCTATGACTCTATGAAACACCTCCTTAAAGATAAATATGCATTTCTTCATAACATTATCAGGCAAGTTTACACAAAAAGAGATATTGAAACTGGTAACCAAAAATGTAGTCATAACAGGTTTTAAGGAATGTTTTAGAAAAGAGAGGTGGAGAGGAGTAAAGATAGACATTTGAGATGAAGAGCCTATAAAGTTGACACCCACTTTCTAGTTAACCCTAGTTAACCAGCTGAAGAAAATTGAAACCACGATTTGAAGAACACGGATTTCAGAGAGTTGGAAGAGAAGGCCATGAGGGAGTTCAAACACATGATGCAAATGTTAGAAAGGAAGTGGGAAGGGGTCTGTTCCAGTTTTTGGAATAGATCTCCCAAGGCAGGAACTGAACATGTGAACAATAGTCTGATGGCTACGAGTACAATTTGAGTTGATCCTCATATTTTAGTTGTGAAACTATTGGCCACACCTTCCCTGACCTGCCATCAAATGATTGAGGTTTCCCAGATTTTCAGTAGGAAGCTGAGAGGTGGGGTTTGGATGAGTGGTCAACCACAGAACATACATGGAAAGATGGTGACAGTAAACCTTCAGGTAATACTCTTGTTAAGGTATATTTTCCAACATGAACACTTGCAAACTAATGCAGTCAAGTAGGCAATTGAAACCTGACTACTCAGCTCTCAGGAGAAGAAGTCATAAATGTTTAAGTGTGATATTAGTTCAATATATTTTCAGTTTGATTTGTGTTATCCTTGATGTGCATTATTTTGTAAGTATGGCTGAAAAAAAATGTAATGGCACATAATCTGAATTTTATTACAGCTATCTCTGAGATTACTTAGTAACAAAAACAAAATGAAGCTTTATATGGAGCAAAATGTTTTGAATGAGATCAAGTTACTGAATTCTTTAATGAAAACTATAATGGTTATGTATGATCAAGAATTGAGTGGTTAGTTAACAATGACCAGTATATTTTCATAGCAATTGCAGCTCTCAGTGATCTACTACTAATTTACCTTCGGTGCCATTTATATAATTCAAGCTACTGCAAGATCCACATTGATTCTCAAGTCATTCTGGTACGTCTTGTCTCAGGTGGATGTTAGCTGAATTTGTAATTAGATCTACAATAGATATCTTCTCAAACCTAGTCGTCAATCATTTCCATAGATGACCTGATTATGTTTAATATGAGTTGATTCACACTGTCCTGTATCTACTTGTCTAATTGCAGAAAATCAGAGACATAGCCATGGAATCGCTTTGTGACCTGAACCTGATATTCCTATATCTCGCAATTGCTTCTCCGATTTCTTCAAAGATACACAGAGATGTTGGTGAGTTGGGGTCTGATATGAAATCAATATGAAATAAAATCAATTTTGTTGCAGTAAGATGACCATACAGAATAGTTTTTATGATCAACATCTCTTCATCCAAATAGCTTAATATTATTTTGCAATGATATGCAATAAGGGACAAAGTAAAGCTCCCATCATCAGTGGGGTATATTACATTTGACTAAATACATGACTTAAATAAGATGAATTCTCACTGTTCCTCCAAAATATCTAATCACTTTGTCTTCATTAAAGTCTTTTCATTGCCATCATTAAAACCTTGACTGCTTATGCAGCATACTGTTTAAATATTCACTCTGTCAACCTGGGTTTCACTTTATAACATCCTGCTTCCTGTTTAAAAAAATAGATTTTGAAAATAATAGGTATGAGTATTTTATTAATAGCTGCAACAAGCTAATGACCAGCATGTGTTTCCAGGCTAAAAAAAATAAAACCAGAAGAGCAACATGTTATCCACATATCTTTTAAATGGGTTCTTTTTAAACTCTCAATTATGCTATTCTTGTAAAAATCCAACATTATTAGTAATTTTGTTTCGATATCCCAAAATTTGAGAGTATATTTTCAGGAGAAAGTCACCCTTACAGTTTAAAGTGGACTGCTCTGAGGTTAGGTACAATGTGCAGGAATGTGCTAAGATCTGGCCTGTATACTTCATTGCACACTTACACCAATCTTATTTGTGATATCATGGAATCAATGGTGATTCCACACATCTCTGCAGGAAAACGTTCTTTCTATCAATCAGTTTTTCAAGGGATCAGACTGCCATTGAAGTTTGGGATGGGCAGATAACATGTCCACTCTCCCATATAGTGCTTTGACCTACACAAAGTGCTGCCTCTCATAGGTTCATTTCAGGGCAACCTAGCAGTTTAAATGCATTCTGAAACATTGAAAGGTTTTAAAAGATGGAAGGGTGAAAAAGAAATTCCTCATGATTCCTCAAGCCCCCGGCTATTATGAGAAGCCTTGCACCACAACACTGGGGAATGATATCTTGACAGTTTCTTAAGAGCTACCGAACTTCAGTGTCATGTTATGTTACTGCTCTGTCTCACTGACTCAAGCATACAAGATATCAAGTGTACCAGCACAAGGATAATTAGATATTTGAACAGCATCATAAAAGGTCACAGACTGCAAAAATAACAATTCCTCATTTCCTTTGCATTAAACAGGGGCTGCTTGCTGGATTACCAACTAAATGTTAAACAAAGAATAAACCAGCTCATTATCCTGGAAGTGGATTTCAGTGTAGTCATCGCTGGGTCTAGGAATTCACTGTACATTCCTTTATTATGCTCTCTTGAACAGCATCTTGGTCAACGTTCTGATCCATGCAGACTCGCCTTCAATCTCAGAAGATTGTTATTGTTCTCTCATTTCATATGCATCCAAAGTTGTAGTTAATGTCTCCACCTACATTGACTAAGGAGCAGCACCAAGGCCTTAATAACACTCATGAAATCAATGTCTACTTGTGACTTATGAGCAGATAATCAGCAGGGAATATCAGAAAATTTTGTTGAAGCAACTACTGAGTGCTAACATTTGTCACAATAAAAAATCATGCTATCCCCTCATTTAGTGACATAGAAGCTTCCCGCAGAGGTCATTCCAAAAGAAGCCCAAAGTATATGACTTTATTCAATTGTATAATACACAACCAAAGTTTTGGTGCCACTTTGAGTGTAAAATTCTGTTGGTAAGCCCCTTCCCCGAAGAAAAGGCTCCCTTTCACATTACATTTATACATTTACAAGGAGTAAATATGACCCTGAGCTTTCAGTTGCTTGCCACTTCAACATGCCGCCATGTTCCTGTGCCAATATTTCTGTCTCAGGCTGCTGCAGTGCTCCAGTAAGGTTCAATGGAAGCTGAAAAAACAATACCTCATCTACCACTTGGGGTCCTTCAGGAGGCAACATTGATTTCAATAAATGTAGAGCATGAGCACCTCCTTCCACCTCCCACCCGTCAGCCCAGCCCTATTGTGACATGGTGCTTGCAGTACAGCCATTCATAACTTCCACTATCACTGATCTAGCCTCTCCATCACTGGCTTACCGTCAATAATTTGTGTACCAAACTATTTTTACCTCTCCCTCCCCTGGATCCTTCCCCACTTATTTGTTCCCTCCCTTCTCCCTCCCTCCATCCCCCATCATCAACATAAATGCCACCTTTTCCAAGCTGCTTCCTTTTCTCCTTGTTGCCACCATTTAGAAATAGTTCTGGTCACTGCTGCTCCCTACGTTGTGGCTGGGCTCACTGTTGTCATTACACCATTGCTCACTGTGTGCACGTGGGTGGGTTCCTTCAAGCCTGAAATGGTACACCATGCATGCAGATGGCCACATTTATGGCCTAACCAGATGAATCTTGTGGAGTAAACAAGACAGAGTTTATTGCATTTCTGCAATCATTATTTGTAAGTAACAGGAATATAGTCCACATTACTGCAGAGTCTGTTCAGAGCACACTAGCCTCAGATCTGTCTTCTACCGGCCCCTTTTACTTTGACCAAAATATCATATCATCATATTTGGTGGTATTTCCTGCATTTAATTGCCTTTATGGAGCTTCAGTAGTGGACCCATGCTTTTACATGGGTCACTGTGTATGAGTTGGCCTGGCAAATGAAGGGCTAATATTAAGTCCTGTCATAAAATAGGACAAAGCAAAGACTCTATCATGAATCATTTCTGCTCCTAGAATCAACAGAGCATCTTGTCATTCACAAAAGTAAGCTATTTTGACAATACAAGTCAATGCCATCAAATCAGCAAAAGAGAATAGGGTGTTTTTTAATCTGTTTTATAGTTTTTTATGCAGCTTTGAGTTCACTTTTGAACATGCCTGGCCAAGCACAAAAAAAAATCTGTATAATATCATCATCTCTTGAAATTGAAAATGAAACAATGTGCAAGGTGTGCTTTTGGCATGATTTTATTACATGCAGTCAACTGTAAATGTGATTCTTGCATCAAGTGTACAGCAACAAATAAACCAGAACACTATCCGCCTTCAAAGGTATTCAAACAAAATAGCACTAAAAATTTATCTTACGATGAGTGGAAATGAAACTGATAAATAACAGACTTTTTAAAAGTGCTTTTTTTTGGTTATTATCCCTCAGATATGCACATAATTAGTCTATAAATGCCTACAATCTTCCATTATCTTTTTCAAATTACTCTCTAATGCTTAAATAAAAATGTTTTTTAGTCACAGGCTGCTTGGAATTTGATTCGCTAACACTGTGTTATGGAGAAACTATCATCAGCACACTTTTAATCTTGTGAGGAAAAAAAAGATTAAACTGTCAGTATAGGGATGAGCCACCATGACAACCAATCTCATGGAGTCAGGCTTCAGACTTCAAGCTAATCGTATGTATGCCAAGAATGTATTTTTCTTTATAATGCATGTAATTAGTAGTAAGCACAAAATACTCTATTCAAATTCACAACATGCACGACTAATAAGGATGAGAGGATGGAGCTTTTTGCTATTTATTTGCATGAAAAGCTCCAATATAGGAAATATTTCAGCGAAATTAGTTTTTAATCTAAATGACTAGATGAGATTTTGACCTGGGCTGTTTTTGAGTTGTCCTGTAAGGATTTGTACTGATATACAACCCAGAATTCTATATCCAAGTTAGACTTCAAGCATGCATTATATTTTCATTAATTTCTGAAGCCCCATATGTTCGGGACCAACAGAAAATTGACCTTTTGAAACATCACCTCTCATGGATTCACTAGTTTAAGATGTAGCTAAAAATTTTTTCACAGTTTTAAAATAAATTGAATCATAAAGTGGAGGTTAAGTGCTTAGATTGCCTTTTATCAAAACTGCTAACAAGTAAGTATGGATGAGAAACCAACACCGGGCTACTTTTGAGACAATTGTGAAAATCTAAGCAACCATGTAATAAAGAGGATACACCCTTTCAATTTGGTAATATACCAGGTTAAAAAAAAAATCAGGTGACTAGACGGGGCCAGATGTTAAAAAAATGCTTGGCAGATTTCCATTTATTACCTCATCTACTTTTCCAGTTAGGTTTTGCAACAGACATTAAAGATATATCATCAACTTATAATTAAAATTATATTAAAATGTTCCTACCCAAATTATGATCACAATGCCTGCCCTTCTGCCCTCACCCTTTCCCTTCCCTCCCAAGACCACAATAAGGATCCCCTTGTCCTCATTTTCCACCTCACCATCCTCCAAATTCGAAGGATCATTCTCCACCATTTTCACTATCTCTAACATGATGCCATCACCAAACTCAGCTTTTCCTGTCAACGTTCTAAAGGCACTATTCCCTCCACAATATCCTATTCCGTCCTCCATCACCCGCAGTATATCAGTTTAAGCCCCAAACACTCCTTCCAGTGAACTGATGATTTACTTGTACTTGTTTCAATCTAACCTGCTGTGTTACGGCTCACCATGCAGTCTCCTCTACATGGAGAAGCCAAACACAGGCTAGGTGACTGTTTTGTGGAATGCCTCCATTCAGTCCAGAAACATGACCTGGTTTTCCAAACCCTTGTCATTTCATTACTCTATCTCACTCACATTTCTGTCCTAAATCTCTTGCAATGTTCCACTGAAGCCCAACCTAACCTGGAAGAAAAATACCTCATTTTTTATTTAGACACTTAGCCTTCTGGACTCAGCACTGAGTACAGTGACTTCAGGCCAAGAATGCTTTCCTCAATTTTGATGATCTGTTCCACAGCCCAGTATCTATATCTGGTTTACGTGTTTTTGTCACTACTCAGAGCTGATCTGTATTCTGTTAATAGCCCTCATTAATAGGGTGTCTACTTTTATTTTGTTTTTTTCTCTTCTTTACAACTATTACCACTCCCTTTGTCTTCTGTTCCATTATACCTCAGCCCTGATCTTTCCTACTGTTCCATTTGTCCTCCCCACATTTTTGACAGCACAAAATCCATCATTTTCATACTGGATTCACAAGACTAACTCTCTTTTTCTCTCTCCACAGAAGCTGACAGACCATTGAGTTTCTACAGCACTTTCTGTTTTTATTTCAGTACAGCAGCTTGTGCTAATATGATAGCCAGGCAATTTCTCAGTGACCACTGTCCTATACCACTCAATCATCCAACAACTGATTTACAATGGCACTGAGAAATCTGTTTAAATAGCACTAAAGCAAGATTCACAATAACATTTCAAGGCTTATTAGAAAGTATCTCCTATCAATTTTTCAATTACTAATTCATATTTTAAAAGGTTTGGTACCTGCCAACTCCTCTTGTATGTCAGCAATATTAGACAATGGGAATTTTCTTAACATGTGTCACGAATGTCAGGCAGTGCCAAGAGCAGACTCTCACTTGCTGATATCCTCCCATTCACAGTTACAGCTCAGGTCCACCTATGTGAAAAACATGGAGAGAGGTAAATAGACTGACAATGACAGGCAATGTTATTTGTGCTTATGATACCCGCAATTATATTGAATTACAATAACTATTAGCTATTTCTACTAGGTTGGCAGAGCTGAGGCAGGCAGGAGGTCCTGGGAGTGCAAATAAGTTAGGGTGTCCTAGGTGGATGGCAGATACTCTCCTCACTATAATGTCATTCCATAGACAAACATATTAACATCCAAATAAATTAAGTCAGAACAGAAGCAGATTATTCAGCCTCTCAAGCTTGCTCCGCCACACAATACGATCATGGCTGATCGCTTTGCTTTTATGAATTTCACATGTGCATTTACCCACAGTAACCTCTGACTCTCTTGTCGAATAAGAATCTTTCTACTTCTGATTTTATTATTTGAATAACAAAATTATTCAATTCCACCATCTTCTGAAGCAGTGAATGCCAATGTTAAGGGAAACCCTTAGAGAAAAAGAAAGCTCCTAATTTCTTTTGATTTTGTTTTGTAACATCCCCTGTTAATAGGGGATATTAGCAGAATGTAGATCAGCTCTGACTAGAGACAAAAACATTAAACCAAGTACAGACACTGAGTTGTACAATAGAAAAGCTGCTTAAAAGGACAATTATTAATTTTCAAATAGTGCCCCCAAGTTCTGGTTTCACTCACACAGGAAAGATCCATTCCGCGAGCACCATTCGGGATCTTACACACTTCAGTCAAGTTACTCGTCACTCTTCTGGACACAGTCCCAGTCTGTCCAACCATTCTTCATAAAAAGAACTTGATCTATCCAGGTGACAATCTAGTAAATCTCCTCTAAACAACTTCTAATGTACTTAAATCTTCCCTTAAATGAAGAGACTAAAACTGTGTGAAGTACTGTATTTGAGATGTGATCTCACCATTGCACTGTATAACTGAAGCATAATATCCTTACCTTCTTCCTGCTAGCCTGCCATCTACTTCAGGCAAGCTGCTGATGTTAGAGACAAAAAAAACTGCAGATGCTGGAATCCAAGGTAGACATGCAGGAGGCTGGAAGAACACAACAAGCCAGGCAGCATCAGGAGGATCAGCCCCTCCTGATGCAGCATAGCTTGCTGTGTTCTTCCATCCTCAAGCTCTTGAGGTTGACAGGCTCAATTAGAAGGTAGGTAGCTCTGAAGCCTCAGCAACACCACTGGGAGAGGTAGGCAGAGATGAGGCAGGCAGGAGGGCCTGGGAGTGCAAACAGGGAAACAATTTCAAAGTAAAGCCATTCAGAGGAACCGGAGTCCAAAAGGGAAACTGCTCGTTGAGGGAGAGTTCTAGGGTTTCTTCCCTGTACAGGACTCCATCTTTTAAGCTGTGCAACGTCCAGCTCTGATGGTCCCTGTTAGATTGCAGTGGCAGACTGACTCCATTATAACTGGTGACTTCCTCTACATGATGGTTAACCAACACTGTTAACTGGTCCCTCATAGGTGTATTAACTATGCAAATCCACTTACTGTCTGCAGCTTATCGGCCTTGTTGCCCAGTGCTAAGAAATATGTTTTTGTTTTGTTTTGGCTGTTTTGTTCGTTTAGCTGTTCCAATGCAGCTTCCTGCTCTTTTACCACACCTTAACCTCTGTTTTCTCTAATGGGTGACTGGTAAAATGCTCTCTGATGTGCCAAAAGTGAAGTATTGCACTCTCACTAGAGAGAGATAACTGAGGGTCACCACATCCCAAGTGAGGGGTTAGGTTGAGAAGGCAAGACATTCATAGTGACCTCAGCCAGTTTGAGGATTGAACCATACTGTTGGCATGACTTTGCATCACAAGCAAGCCATCTGAGCTAAACCAACAACCCACTGTGTTCTGCTCTTGAAAAAGCTCCTATATATTTGACCCAGAGGCTATAGTTCTACCACTGAGCTAAGCAGTCACACAAAATACACACAGAACTTAAAAGAAATATAATTGAATAGAATTAAGTAGACAGTCTGATTGGCATTTAGGAATATCCTTGATACAAATAAGTAGGCATCAGACCCATGGCCAGAAAATAGCATAGAGGTGCATATAAAGAAAAAGGTATGATGGCAAATCCTGATAATTTGACTGTGATGTAGTCATGTTAGTTTGAAATATCAAAGGGTGATTACCTGTCAACTGTCATTGTCTGTCTCATCTAAAATTCATTGTTGTCTCTCAGCATTACTTGTCCCTGATGTTCATAGATATCCGAATCTTTATACGTGTAATGAGTGTGTGGCTGCAGACATGAATGTGAAATGCCAGAATTATTCTTTTAACTATTGCATTCCAATGATGCATCAAAAAACAGCTGACTGAACAAGTTATAATAGCCTTCATTCTATAAATATAAATCTATAAAATTTCAGTAACACCATAAGTATGGTAAAGAGTGTACATTTGAATTACTGTACATTCAATGTGAATGCAAGAAATAGGAGCAGGAATAGTCTCAAATCTCCTCAAGTCTGCTTTGCTGTTCAGCAAGATTGTAGCTAACCTTCTACTTAACCCTTACTTCCCCACTATAGTCCTAAATCCCTTGATTCTCTTGTTGATTAGCAACAAGGCCAATCAGCTGCAGGCAGTAAGTGGATTTCTATAGTTAATACACCTATGAGGGACCAGTTGACAGAGTTGTCAGCATTTCTCTTGAGTTTTAAGCAAAAAATACAGAATTCACATTCTGGTGGAAGTTGGAGCTCTTGCAAGCTTAAATGGAACTTTGCATAATCTGCTCAAAGAAGTGAAATTGAAGGCCACTTTTCATGTTGGTGGAGGTGGCGAGTGAAGTTCAAACTTCAGAAGCTCAGCATTGGGCATTACCTAAAGTCAACAAATAATCCATGGAGGATTTCTGCCTATGAGTTTAGTGAGTTATGCAATTCTTCACAGCTCAGCTTGTTATGTATGTCTTATAGTGCCCCACTATGCTATTGTGCAAACTCTGGTGATAGAAGTACTAAATAAACTCTGCCCTGAAGAGAACAGTCCCTCTAGACATTACCTCTCCTACCATCTCTGAAGAAGAGCCACAGACTCTGCAAAGGCAAAGCTGTACCCTCCACTAGCTCAGATACTGACACCACGATGGGTACATTAGTTGGATTAGAGTTGAGAAGACAGGCTAGTGAGTACATTACTGTCATGGCTCCAATGGAAATCAGGCACCTGCTTAAGGCCCTGGCAGGAGAAGATCCCATGGTCTTGGCCATTCATAACTTCATCCAAATGCACAAGCAGCTGGTAGGTTGTTGGAGGCACTGCAAACAATAAAAGGTTAGATGGGTTCACCAAGACTATATATACTGGGCTGATTCTGGCATCCTGAGGTTTGGCTGCTTCCATGGACAGATTAGGAGCCATTATGGAGAGCCAAGTCCTGCACCCTCGGTATCTGCTGGATATGTATACAGAACCACACTCAGCTGGTGCTCAGTATCAATGACAGGGATGATGGATTTTAATAGCTCCCTTACAAGGAGTCTGGGCGATGTCAGTAGGCAGCTGAGTAGGAATGATATCAAGATCCTCTCAGAAATCTCCTGTCAGATGCCCAATGGTTCCTCTCCACCAAGTCTGCAACCTTCAAACTTATGAGAGCTCAAGCCAAGCACAATGAACCTTATTTGGGCAGGGCACCCTCAGGACGCCTGGGTTCTCAAGCCATAAATGACCTCAGGGTTGGCCAAATAAAACTCCAATATCAATGTGCTCCTCTATAGGACAGGATCCTCCCACCCTAGCTGCGGAAAATGAGACATTACTAAGATGTAGTGGGAGAGAAAAGAAGAAGATATATGTTCACTTTTCATTATCAGTTCGGTGAGCGACTGTCATTTTAGGTCCAACTGCAAGAATGAAAAGTACAGAGACTAGACAGCCTCAGCATGACACGATCCTGTCGGAGCAAGAATCATCCTTTCCATAATGTCATGAAAACAAACCTTCCAGCTCCGCGAGCAAACTTATAAACTGAACCTCAACCTGAGCTACAAGCCTTCTAAAAAATCACAAACACTTCCTTACAATTGAATGAAGGAGCATATTATGCTGTAAAGGCTTCCATCTTTTCATAATCTTAACTTTTATTAAACAACATGAACTGCACAGTAAGATCAAAATGTTAACCTGCCCTTGCGGGGGTTGGAATTGGGCAGAAGATTTCAGGCCAGTTAGAGAGAGATAATATTAAACAAGGAATCCTTCCAGCACTGCAGTGGCTGAAAGTGCTGCATTGTAGGATGCTGAAGGTACTGTTCCTATGGCCCTTATTGGTCCAAGTGGAAGTAAGTGCAGCATTGCAGATACACTGGATAGCATTACATGGCATTCTTAACTCCTTCTCTGGACAGAATGTAGTCACTGCTGCTCTCTCATTTGGATGGCATTTCATGGGAAGACAATTGACCATGACTCTCCTGTATCTTCATTGCATCATGAAGGCATAGTTGGCTGCAAGTTCTATAGTATGAGTTTGCTCCACATCTGCTGGGGTTTGACACTGGTCTTAGATTGTGGATGCATCTGTTCCCCAGCCATTTGTGTAGGACCCTTTATGGTAGCGGCCACAGGGACAACCACAACTTCTGTGCCTGGATCCATTGGATGCTGTTTCAATGAGCCAATGTGGATAAGATCAGAAACAAAGCAACTTCTTATTTTAGACCCAACTACAGTAATGGCATCATTCAGCAGGCACAGCACTCGCAAATAACATTTGACAGTGTCCTCCAAACACCGAGCTGTAGGAGATCCAGAACAAACGTCAATAGGATGCCTCAAAATGTATGTTGCACATTGGTGTCCTGATTGAAAAGTCTGTTTTTCAAGACTTTTGATTCACATTCAATAGACAGCAATAATGATGAATACTCTCGCAAATGCAATCCCCACACTTGTCAAAGAAAGGCATCATTATACCTCAGGTAATGATGTATTTATGTTGCAAGGTGAGAAGTGAGTAGCTCATATGTCTTGTTCAGGATATGGGACCTCAGAAGGTAATTGATACTTTGACAACTAGGGTGAATCTTCCCAGACATTGACTGTGCCTCACAGGTCAGTAGGATTAAGTTGTGATGGGCCAGGATGTCTAGTTGGCACAACATGTCAATGTATAAGGTAAACATATAGCAGTCTATGACAACAGATGAACTTCGCATGTATTGTGTGGGTGTCTATTTGTTGTTATTGCCCTTTGAAGGGTCTTAGATCATTCAAAAGCTGAGCACTCACCCTCAGAGAAAAATAACACTGATTCTGCTCACTCCAGTGTGTTGGCAGTTGTTTTAATTCCCATAACACATTTTTGATTTTGATCAGGATGGATGACATCACAGACTGCTCTACACGCTGGGGGGCACAGGCTCAGCCTCTCACGTAACTCCACAAACGTTCATGCTCCTTTCTTCCTTTCGCTCCCTGTTAACTCCAGCAGCTTTGACCTATTTCACCTTCACATCCAAACCATTTATTAAACTGCTCACCTCCCCACTTTACCTCCAGATCCCCAGATATAAAATTTAGTAATGCCAAATAGAGTCATGCACTGTCACTCCATCAAAGCCAAGAGGGTAGTCACAGTCAATGATCCACTCCCTCCTGTAGTACCCTTACCTTCTCCATGTTATATCATCTCCCACCTTTAAATCTTGAGTTAGAACATAGAACATAGAACAATACAGCGCAGAACAGGCCCTTCGGCCCACGATATTGTGTCGAACATTTGTCCTAGCTTAAGCACCCATCCATGTACCTATCCAATTGCCGCTTAAAGGTCACCAAAGATTCTGACTCTACCACTTTCGCCGTTCCAATGAGAAAAGTCCTAGCACTCTCAACCTATCCTCGTACGACCTATTCTCCATTCCTGGTAAATCTTCTCTGCACCCTCTCCAAAGCTTCCACATCTTTCCTAAAGTGAGGCGACCAGAACTGCACACAGTACTCCAAATGTGGCCTAACCAAAGTCCTGTACAGTTGCAACATCACTTCACGACTCTTGAATTCAATCCCTCTTCACAATTATTATCATCTCTTCATTTCAGCATACTGCCTCCAAATCCCACTGTTTACTTCCTGACTGTTACTCTTTGCTTCCCTTGACTTTCAGTGAACAATAGGATTACTGGATCTCCTGTAGCCCACACCTTGATTCACCTAGAGAGGCATTGCTGACTGATAAGTGTGCAGACACCTGACTGATCTCTGTACAGTTCCCCAACAGATTTACCACTAATCTCGGGGGACTGGTTAAACTAGAATGTAAGACTGACCGGACTTCACACCACAGACTCAAGATATGTCGGGTCACGGGGTCTCTGACCCTGAGCATCCAAAACAGCTGACTGTCAGTAGGTGTGCTGATTAGGGAGCTATGGTGAGGTACTGCAGTGCATCTTGAGATGCCTCAACAGTGCATATTTAAGGCGGTTAATGGGGTGATTCAATGATTTGTAACATTGTCATTTGACATGTTTCCTATTGTATTTGCCTACAGAATTGTAATTTAATAAATGGCCAGGTTTGTGGGGTCATGATCATTTAAACAACTTTGCTTGAATCCCCATCTGAAAACAGCCTCAGACACCTTTCACAATGCAAGGTCAGTAACAGCCTCAGTGTGAATTACAAGATAACAAAGCCATTATTTTTGATCTGGAATTCGATTAATCAAATGAAATAATTCCCACCCATGTCCTTCGGATAATCGAGGTTCCTCTGTATTCCTTACGCCTTTCTAATTGATTGCCTTTCAATTGTTTACACATCTTTTATTTAAATCCATATAATTTTTAAACAACTTCCTGCCTTGCTTGTAATTTCAGATAACAGCAATGCCAATACTCTATATTTCATTATTTCCTTCATTGCTCACTGACATAATTAGTTTTGCACTTATTTTGCATGCTGCATATAATAGTAAGTCCAGCTCATTACTGTTTGTATTTTATTTGCTGAAGTATTTGGTCATTTCTGCTGAATAAAATCAAAGTGTCCCCTGTGATGACCTTTTGCTCAGAAGCAGCAGTGTGAGAAAAAAAAAAGTAGCTTCTTTAAAATGGTTATGAAATCTGTCATTTTTTAAAAGTATGTTTGAATGAGGCTTTTTAAGTGTTTGCTTCTATTATTGGGGGGGGGGGGGTCAATTGTAATTGTCTTGTACAATAATACTGGTCCACATAAACTGTGACTCTTGCTTCTCCAGTACAACAGGAAGAAAGTTAACAAGCTAAAGTTGACAAATACAAAGCCAAGTTGGACATAAATGATGGTCAATATAGGAGCTCTTGGTGGCACTGTGAGAGTTGGCTAGAAAGTTACAAAGCCTAGAAGGCTGTGGGAATAACTCAGAGATGTTGAATAGTTGAAAGTTAACCAAAAGTGGCCAATTCACAGTGCGGGGTTTGTTGGTTGGTCAGTTACAAAAAAGAATTGTAGGAAACTACACCTTCAGGGCTGTAATGAACGGAGGAGGAGAGGCTTCATAGTAGTATGCATTATTCATGATAAGGCAAAAGTGAGGACTGCAGATGCTGGAAACCAGAGTTTAGATCAGAGTGATGCTGGAAAAGCACAGCAGGTCAGGCAGGAGGAAAATCGACGTTTTGGGCAAAAGCCCTTCATTAGGAACAGAGGCAGGGAGCCTCCAGGGTGGAGAGATAAATGGGGGTGGGGTGGGGCTGGGGAGAATGTAGCTAAGAATACAATAGGTGAATGGGGGTGGGGATGGAGGTGATAGGTCAGAGAGGAGGGTGGAGTGGATAGGTGGGAAGGGTGATTGGCAGGTAGGACAGCGCTGAGCTGGAAGGCTGGAACTGAGGTAAGGTGAGGGGAGGGGAAATGAGGAAACTGGTGAAGTAGCAAGTCTGTAAACTTGGAAGGTGAAAGCTGTTGTCAGGAAGGAATTCTAACTTATCATGAATGAAAGAAGAACAACATACTGCATATTTACATAATGCCATATATGTTGCAGGGAAATGCTTATAGCTGTTTTAGATTCAGGTCATTCTGCTATAACGCGCGTTTTGTTAATGTGAATTTGCTGTAATACGATCAACGAATTGAAGAAGCTGTTTCTAAAACACAAATTTTTAAAATGTGTTGACTGTAATGCAATTACATCGCTAACACTTCAAGCACCATTTCTAAAGTGATTTTTCCATAATTTGGGCATAAATGTAAGAATGCAACCATCGCATTATTGAAGAACTGCCTGCTTTGATTGTTCAAGTTCTAATTCATCTTTTTATTTGAAGCATTATTTGTTTGTTAATTCATATCTAATTTGCTTATCTCTGATTTATGTTGAGATTTCAAACAGTGAAAGTTTGTTGGCAATTTTTGTTGGATGGGAAGGTCATTCAGAAAATTTAGTTCTTTAGGGCTATGGTTTCCCCATTGGAATCGTAACGACTATCAAGAAAAATTAATGTGTACTAAAGTCAAAATGTTCATCACACTAAATCACTTCAGTGTTCCTTCTAGCCCTTGATCTGAAGTAAGGTTGTAATGAAAAAGGAGATGGTTTGACATCCATCCAACTACCCTTTCATTTCAGTCATATCTTCCAATAGGGAATTGCAGTTCATCCATTACTGGACTTCTATTCAATAACTGACTACTTAACTTTCAGGTTTCCTACTTCAGAGGCAAGCATTCCAATATGTACTGTAACCCAATAATAGTTCAGTGCCGCTTTGTGCAATGGTTATTTTTTTTTAAAATTCCAGGTGGTTCCCGTATGGCTTTCTTTCCTCTTGATTGTTCTGAGATATCATTTAACTGCCCTCGGTCACTAGTGTGCACCAGACACTCAATCAACAAGTATTTAAAAAGCCAACAATTCTTATGATAGATGATTCTGTTTGGCTTAACTGGAAAAGAAAAGCTGGCTGCTTTTTCCCTTTCTGGAAATAGCCTCACAGGACTGAACCTGAAATCAGCTAAGTGTCTGGTTTGTTGAGTTTCATGAAGGGTGAGACCTAGCAAGTTTTTTCACACTATTGTCCCTAACTCACCTCATTTCTAGCTACTGTGCCACTGTGGGACCCCTCTTGTCTAATGCTAGCTGGATTCTCCCACCCATCGTAGGTGGAAGTTGTCAGCATTGCCACGATATCCTGGGATCCCTAACCTTGACACTATCTTTGACACCCAGGCATGCAACCTGCCAAGCATCAGCAGTCTGAGTTGGTACAAAAACCACAAACAATGCCTCTCATATCTCACAGGTGGCACAAAGGAAACATCCTGCATATGCATCTGTACATTCCAATCCCCATTGTTGTTTAAGCACCTGCCTACCCATCGTATCCACCCTCAGCCACCACCCCAACCCCCCGCGCGATCCCTTTCTGCCTCCACCCACACTCCACCGCCCCGTCTCCAGGGCAGCTGGACTGGACACCAACAAGACTGCCACTGCTGCTACTGCCTTTTGGGGGGCGAGTCTCCAAACAGAGCAAACACACACACAACGTTTTACTGTAACCTTTTGACAGGTTCCACCTTTGCCCTGTACAGGACAATGTTAGAGTGATTATTTGGGGAAGGGGGTTATAGGGTACACGCCTGTGTAAAATTCCAGGGAAAGCGTGGGAAGAGAGAGAGAGGAAGTGGGAGGTCAGTCATTTAGAGACAGTGTCTGCGCTCCCATCAGTCCAGGACTGTTCTTTTAATCACTGTAAACAAAAGACACAATCAGTGATGTCTTTGACGTATGTAATGTTTCTGTCGGGACCTTGAGATGTCCTTTGGATAATCCAATTATTGGATAATTGGTATTCGGATAATCGAGGTTCCACTGTACATGGAACTTTGAAATTGGACCTTATTGAGCTGAAAGCACTATCAGTTGACAATATCAAATTACAAATGCTAGACAGTAGCAAACTGTTTTCCTCCCAGCCCCATATCACCCATGAAAGGCATGATTGCATATTACAAAATACTTACAGTTCAAGTTGAGAGGAAATCATGCCCCTATGTAGCCTATGAAATCTTACATCATGTTAGAATTCACGGCTGATTTTTCATTTTTTTAATTATTATTTTTGCTTTTGAACTGTGAGCTGTGAGCTGAAGGTGACCTTTGAGTGGTGAGCAGCAGCTTGTTTTTTTAAAAACATAATAAACAAGCTGATATTTAATTTTGAGGCAAGGCCTAAAAGTTAATTGCAGGCTGTTTCTTGTTTCTAATCTTAGACATTTATTCAATTACATTGTGGCTTAACTTTGTTCTGCTAAAGCTAATGCATTGATAATAAATTGTTAAATCTTTTGCTTATGCTATAAACCTGTTGTCTGGTGTTGGTCATTCACAAAGTCTGATTCTGGTTATTCAGAAAGATTGGTTGGGAAGCATTGTGGTTAACTTTGAGAGTCTCTCACTGTGGCACAGTGGTTAGCACTGCTGCCTCACAGCGCCAGAGACCCCAGTTCAATTCCTGCCTCAGGCAACAGTCTGTGTGGAGTTTGCACATTCTCCCCGTGTCTGTGTGGGTTTCCTCCAGGTGCTCCGGTTTCCTCCCACAGTCCAAAAATGTGCAGGTTAGGTGAATTGACAATGCAAAATTGCCTGTAGTGTTAGGTGAAGGGGTAAATGTAATGGGTCTGGGTGCATTGCTCTTCGGAGGGTCGGTGTGGACTTGTTGGGCCGAAGGGCCTGTTTAAGCAATCTACTGTGTTGCAAATACAGAGATAGGAAGGTTGATTTGATTTGGCTGTCTGTTTCTGTGTCATAACAATTAGCTTTGTGGTTGGTGGCCCATATTTGCCTTAAGATCTCCTGGGATTACTCCTGCAGCACAGAGATGTCTATCTTGAATGTGAAAGGACCATTGACATGGTCAAGTTTCCTTGAGAAAGCGTATGCACCCCACACAGTGGTGCACTACATATATTTCACAGAATGACTTTAACATGTACTCTGCAAGTGCAGGATTAATGCTATTGCCCCTTGAATGGCCTTGCATCACTCAGAGGTTGAGCTTGCATTTTGGTTGAGGAAAGAAACACTGACTTTGCCCATTCTGGGTGTGGTCACAGGCATTCTATTCTTAGGTCTCATTCAGGATTAGAGAGATCATTAAGGGCCATGCAGGTCATACTGAGCACCATGTGTCCCAGGCTCAACCTGGGCATGAGGCTCCCACCTCCAAAACCACTTCCTACCTCTCCTGATACCTGACATTGCCTCAAATTACAAAATGTCAGTGCTCATCCTGATTCTTCAACCCCATCCTTCCAGTTTAGTCCTGCCCACCATCACATTACACACTCCCCAATAAGGGCAAGTAAGATATAAATGTCATGCCTGAATGGAAACTGCTTAGTGGTGTTCATGCTAGGGCAAAAAAGGCTCCATTGTAGAGAATATGGAAGAATTTTCTGGGATGCTTCAAAGTCCTGCCATGAAAGCAAAGCACATTACAAGGGAAATGTATAACAAACCGTGGGGGAGCATGAGTGACCTCTTGTCTTCAGGAAAAGCCACAAAATGTGCAAGGGGTAATGAGGCAAGAATTTCCTTCTGATTGGCTGACTGATTCTATATTCATACTCACAGAAAGCTCCTACAAATTGAAGAAGGCAGGCAGGTTAGAAATCCTAATTCATGTATGGTCATAGCTCTAAATAATTAACGTTTTTTTGTTCACTTAAAGCTGATAGGTAGAAGTCACTCTGACAATCTTATTTTCCACTGACCAGCTCAGCATGTGATGGCAAGATGCAATGGATGGAGCTGACTCATTAATAATTTAGTTTCCCTCTTCCCAGCAGGGGAGTTTACATGACCAGAAACAAAGTAGCCCAGAATAATAAGTGACCTCAGCTCACTTTGTCCCAACAAATTCAGTATCTATTTAAACGTATCTGTTTTCCTCCTCTTAAAGTGAAGGTTACGAATCATGACATTGATCCATCAATCTATTGTTATAAGTTTGGATCAGCTGTCGATTTTTAAGTTTGGTATGTGTGCAATCCTTTGTTTCCTTGCGCTACACATTTGTACTGTGAACATTGTACTATTGAAGGAAACTTCGTGTTCCTGCATTAACTACATTTGAGTTCCACTGCTGATTTTTAAATGTACTGCTGCCTAGAAAAAAGGTGAAGATTATTGTAAGGTTTCCAAACAGTTCAAGGGTTACAAGCATTTGGGGTCAGTGCTTGAGAGTGAGATGGAGAGAGACGGAGAGAAAGGAGAGCTTACCAGCAGGAGGGTCATGCAGAAAAGTACTGCAAGTAACTCTTGGATAATGCATGTTCCAGCTGTGCAGTTTGCCTGTAATGTCACTGAAGAACAAAAGGAACAGTATTTTTAAGAGCACGTAACTCTGTTTACAATAGCGCGATTCCAGCGGGGACCGGTTCGCGGGTTTCATTCTGTGCATGCACTGATGTCAGCACCGAAACCTCTGCCCCATTCTGCACATGCGCAATGTCAGCTGCCAACAGAGCAGCTTTCTGTGAGGGGTACTGTACAGGGAGTTGCTTTCTTACACTTTTTAAATGTACTGCATTAAGTTTACTTTTCGTTTGTTAATAAATATAATTTTAACCTTCATTCATGGTGTGTTATACCCTGTGTTAGATTTTTGAGCGATCATGAATGATATTTTTTGCTGGGCTGCCCCTAACCCCACTTTTCTGATAGGCAATTATTTATGTTAATATTTATATTAAGCGATTTTCAATTAAGTGAGGTTTCGCTGGAATGCAACTACAGCATTATAGGAGAAGTATCTATACTACGAGAAGGCCAGTGGTTCTGCGCGGCTGGTGTTTATGGAGTAGTCCCAAAAGTAATTGGATAGCTCTGAGCAGATAGGATGTATGGGCATTCCAAGGATTCTGGATGAGTGGTGCTGGAAGAGCACAGCAGTTCAAGCAGCATCCAAGGAGCAGCGAAATCGACGTTTCGGGCAAAAGCCCTTCATCAGAAAGTGTGGGTGTAAGTGTGTGTGTGTTGTGTGGGTGTGGGTGTGTGTGTGTGGGTATGGGTGTGCCTGTGCCAGTGTGTGTGTTGTGTGGGTGTGGGTGTGAGTGTGGGTGTGGGTGTGTGTGTGTGTGTGGGTGTAAGTGTGTGTGTGTTGTGTGGGTGTGGGTGTGTGTGTGTGGGTATGGGTGTGCCTGTGCCTGTGTGTGTGTGTGTGAGTGTGTGTGTGTCTCCTGAACTATTTGCAGTTCACATTGGCTCACAGTGACACATGAAGCTGTGTGTCTCTGAAACACGGCCATGTCTTTAATGATCTCACTGACAGCCTCACATTTCCTAAAGGGTAGCTGAATGTATTTGCTGATTTATATGGCATTTTCATCTCTCTGATTGACAGGATGATAGAAAGGATTGACTAATCACAGAGCTTGGCATGACTTCCTGTTTTCAAATCCCACTCCCTGCTCTTCCTGAGGATCTGTCTGAGCAGTTGGAGTGGTGAGACAATGGGAGCACCTCCCATTGAGTTTTACCTTGTGTTTTTGGACAGTCTGTCTGAGGTGAACACAAAGACCACCATCTTGCCCCCTCCTTCGGCCGGCTCTGTTTCGAAGAGGAACTGGCCAATTCCCTGCTGTATCCTGATCAATATTTATCCCTCAACTGATATCAGATAATCTGATCATAGGCACATTGCTGTTTCCAGGAACTTTCCTGTGTGTAGATTGGTTGCTGTGTTCCCTACCTCACAGCGGGGGCTCGGCTTCAGAGTGTACTGCAGTGGCTATAAAGTGCTTTGAGGTGTCTGGTGGCAGCGAGGGTGCTATGGAAATGCACAATGTTTTCTTTCTTGCAACAAACCCACCGGAACAACCAAGCTGGAGAAACTCAGCAGGTCCAGCACAATCTATGTGGAGAAATCACTATCTAAGGTCTTTCTGCCAAAGTACGGGTGGTGATGGCTCGCACGAGGGGACATAGCTTTAAATTGAGGGGTAAGTGATTTCCGATGCCCCTCCCCCAAGTCCCTCCTCCCTATCTTTTATCTTAGCCTGCTGGACCAACTTTCCTCCTTCCTGAAGAAGGGCTAATGCCCGAAACGTCGATTCTCCTGTTCCCTAGATGCTGCCTGACCTGCTGCGCTTTTCCAGCAACACATTTCCATCTCTATTACCTTCATCCCCTCCCCCACTCACCCATTGTACTCTACGCTATTTTCTCCCCACCCCCACCCTCCTCTAGCTTATCTCTCCACACTTCAGACTTACTGCCTTTATTTCTGATGAAGGGCTTTTGCCCGAAACGTCGATTTCGCTGCTCCTTGGATGCTGCCTGAACTGCTGTGTTCTTCCAGCACCACTCATCCAGAATCTGGTTTCCAGCGTCTGCAGTCATTGTTTTTACCTCGGGAATTCCAAGAAGACAATAGGTACTGCTAAGTGTTAGAGCAATGGGCTTAGAAACTGTGATAGGCTTGGAATTAATACTTTTGTGCAACTGAGAGTTGGAGTTGGAGCAGCTGATGGATCTCAGATTTGAAAAAAAGCAATCCTCGTTTGGTGAAGCAAGTCGTGAAAAGCTTGAGTTACGTCTGTGAATAAACACTGGAGTGTGCTTTTAAGGATCCAGCGGAGTGTAGACACAAGACAAGAAAGTAAATGACTGGAACATGGTTGAGAGTATTCATGATGGAGTGGCCTTTGAAGAGGTTCTCAAACTAAGTCTTTGAAAGAGAAAAAGTGGAATTCCTTGCAAAGTTTCAATGAGGTTTGATGACACATAGTGTAATTAAGTTCAGGGGCAGTGGCAGTGGTGGGTGGAGTGTGAGCGAGTTGCTGAGAAACTAATGAGACCTGTCTTTACTGCATTTGTTAATTAATGTGCTCCAAGGGAGTCTGTTATACATAATTACATCATATTCCTTCAGATTTAGAATCTAAGTTGTATATGTGTTGTGGATTGTATTATGGTTCTAACATCATTGAATAAATTATTTATGGTTGTTTAATACTGTGGAATTTTGTGGCTTTAGTCTCTTAGTGAGAGGGATCTCACACTTTGTTTATTTTAAAAATGTTACTAGTCCCTCAGCAGTTTGTAACATTACATTGGCGCTCTGGTCTGGAATCATTGCACAGGGCAATCATTCGCTTAAGTGACTCAATCAACTTACTTTAAAGACATTTGATCCACTTTGCCCTGGATCTTGTTGGATAATTCAGGAATGTAACTATAGAAACTCTTTGTGATTTGGTTTGTTGCTTATGTATCTATTTCATCTTCCCAAATATGACTGCATTACCAGTAGATGTGATGACACCAGTTCATAATTGAGAAATTGCTGTATAACAGAAAAATGTACCTGAATAGTCACAATCAGGGTACAGAAATGTGATGATTATGTTACCAGGCAAATAGCCCTGGATTCTAAAGAAAGTTTGGAAACAAATAATTATGTCTGTAGAAGCTGTGCGATTGCCATTAAAACTTAACTAGTTAAGTATATAGAAGGAAGTCTACAGTCCATATACCCTCCGGTCTGCGGTTGATTTCAGTCACAAACCAACATATCTGATTCATCTCTCTGAAGTAAATTAAACTATTAAGAATATGGCCAATGACACCACTTTAAGATCATTAGGGATGGTCAATAAAGGCACCAGCAATGGCCACAAACAGAGATTAAGATGAAAATATCAGATCATTCACAAGTTAATTCACCTTCATGAAAAGAACAAAATTTTTGCGCATGTACTCGTGCTCAAGATTGAATGAAAATGGCTAACATAACCACCAGATGGTCATCTTGGCTGGCAAGATTTGGGGTGCAGCAATAAACTGTCAGCTTTTTTAAAAAGTCAGAACTGAAAGCTCGCCGGGACTCACAAAACTGCCCAAGAGCAGCCTTGCCTGGTCTGTCTGTTATGATGGTTGTTGAGAGCAGGAAATGACTGCAGAGTTATGCGTGAAAGAACTCCTGCTGCTGCTGTTGCTCCAATCACAGACTCTCCAGGTATACTATCTTGAGCTTGTGTTTAAAGGATTTACCTGTGCTGTCACAGTGTTTCCTGATCACACAGTGTGTGAACATGTTAGAAAAGTTGAATGACTGCAGGAGGCAGCAGGTTTGAAGTTATATGTTAGTATCTTGGAGGGAGCTGGAAACAAGCCAGAGGGAGAAATAAAAGCTTTTCAATCTAAAAGCAACTCCACCTTGGGGTCAATAAATAACCAATGCTTCTTTTCTAAGGCAGCAACATCAATTAAGATGCAATTTCAATTTCCTGGCTACTTATCTTGATTGTCGGTGAAATGTTCTCTGTCGTTATTATGTTAACTCTGGTAACATGAACATTGAGACTAAATTTTTAGTAAAATCAGATATCAGAAGATTTATTCACAAAGCAATTAAATATATCACAATCCTATCTCAGACATTTTGATGATCCTGACTCAAACTACTTTATGAACTGATGAAGAACAAAATGCAACAGTAGATATTCCAGATGATGCTGATACCATTATAAAATATATCACATGACATTAGTACACAGTGATTTAAAAAAAAGGTCATTCATGGGATTTTGAGTATCTCTGGCAAGGCCAGCATTCATTACCCATCCCTAATTGCCCAGAGGGAAGTTGAGAATCAATTACTTTGCTGTGGTTCCTGAGTCACGTCCAGGCCAGATCAGCTAGGGATTGCAGTTTCCATCCCTAAAGGACATTAATGAACCAAATGGGATTTTTCTTCTGACAATGGACAGCGGCTTCAAGTCATCATTTGACTCTTAATTTCATTTTATTTTTTCATTGAATTCATATTCCACCATCTGGTGGGATTCAAACCGGGTCCCCAGAACATGACATGGGTGGCTGGATTAACAGTCCAGTGATAATACCACTCGGTCATGGCCTCCCCTGAATAACATCATCACTTACCTCTCTTCAAGGTACATTCTTTTGTGATCATAGGTGCATTATCACACCAATGAGGGTTATATTACATGTCCAAATCTACATCAATTATCAACTATTGCCTTTTGTTTTTATTTTGTAGTTAATTCAAATGTGTCTTGTTTTGAAACTCATTATCTTTATTTCTTTCATGTTCCTAATTTTGCAGGTAAATTCAAAAGAAGGAGCATTAGTTTTGTACATGTAAAATATATGAGCATAGTGTTGGAAAATTAAGAGTTTTTGGTTGTTTAATTCACATGGTAGAAACTTCACTGCATGCCTATGAGCCATGCTGTATGTCATCACAATCACACCAATTTTAACATGTGAAGGCTGTGGAGTCCCACAAGATCCCTAATGTCTCCAACCTTTGCTTTGACAACTGACTCAGTTGCTTAAACAAGGTCCCAGTTTCCAGGTTCCACTGAGTCTAACTAATTAGCAAATTTAACACCACCTCAGATATAGCTGATAACCTCACTTGGATTTTAAAATGAATTCCTTGTTCCTCAAGAAGTGATCCTCAAATGTATGTTAGTACACTTAAAGCTGCAAATGTTGCGCTTTTAATTCAACCTTACTAGGATCTGCCATCTTCAGCTGCTTCATCAATGACCTTCGCTCCATCACAAGGTATGGGGATCTTCGATGATGATTAAACAATTCTCAACACCATTCACGACCACTCAGGTACTGAAACAGTCCATGTCCAGTAAGGTCAGTAAGACCAGACTATATCCAGTCTTAGGCTGGCAGTTGCAGGGAACATTCACACCACTTAAGTGACAGGCAATGACAGGCAAATCGCCCCTTGACGTTAAAAGGAATAGCTCTGCCTGTATCCCCCAATATTAACATACTGAGGATTACCATTGACCAAGAGCTGGACTAGCCAAATAAATAATGCAGCTATGAGACCAGGTCAGAGTTAGAAATCCTGCAGTCTCACTTCCTGAATCCTCAAGCCTGCCCAGCATCAATAAGACACAAATCAGGAGTGTAATTGAATATTGAATATTTCTCACTTGCCTGGATGAGTGCAACTCCAAAAACATTCAAGAAGTTTAACACCATTCAGAACAAAGCAATCCTCTTCATTGGCACCATGTCCTCAAACATTCACTCTCTCCACCAATGCTCAGTATTAGCAGTGTCTACCTTTTACAAATGCATAGCAGAAATTGATCAAAGCTCCTTAGAGAGCACCTTCCAAACCATGACCACTGCCATCAAAAGCATAAGAGTATCAGATATATGGGAACATCCTAACCTGCAAATTTCCCTCCAGACACTCATTTTTATGATTTGCTAATTCTTCACTGTTTCTTGAGTATTGAACTGTGTCAGTATATCTACACCAAAT
Organism: Chiloscyllium plagiosum; assembly: GCF_004010195.1. NCBI lineage: Eukaryota > Metazoa > Chordata > Chondrichthyes > Orectolobiformes > Hemiscylliidae > Chiloscyllium > Chiloscyllium plagiosum. Next base: position 41,910,812 of record NC_057727.1, read on the forward strand.
GGACTGCAGCAGTTGAAGAAGACAGCTGACCATTACCTTCTCAAGGGAATGAGAGATGGGTAATAAATGGCGGCTCAGCTAGCAATGCCCACATTCTGTGAATGAATTTAGAAAAAGGCTGAACATGCAAGTTAACCAGTTTGTACCAGATTGGTCTGTGATGCATCATCCAAAACAGTGTTACTCTCTGAAACTGTAAAGCCACAATCGTTTTTTTCTGACTATGTTTAAAACGATTAATATGCTTAATAATCCAACAGCAACTATCGTCATAATGCTGCTGCAAGGATCATTTGCACTTAGGTACACACGCCTAGCTCATGGACTAGAAAGGCTTGCATTTTTAGGTTGTTTACTTGGTCTCCTAGCTCTCTCTCGCTTTGAGCCAACCTGCATGTTCACAGCATCTATGCCTTGCATTGCCTTTTTGTACCTTGCCCCTTAGCTAGAGTTACTAAGCTCTCAGTACTGCTATATTGTGTTGCCATTTAACACAGATACACAACTTGTCAAAGTTGTCAGTGATCCTCAGTCAATTCAAGGGAGATTGGATGTCCTAAAACAACAAGGCAATGGCAGCCTCTGATATCAGTACAGGGGTATGGACACAATGAGTCAGCCGCTCGGGAAGTCAGAGTCAAGTTTTTCTTCTCATGAGGGGTGAGATGATGAATGTTGGGCAAGACACCAACCATATTGACGCTTTCTGCTCCATTGTGGGTTTTTTTCCTACTGAACTGAGACAGAGGCAGATATTAAGGGAGATAAAATCTGGGTGACAGAGTTCTTACTCTTGGTGAAGGTGGGGATTAGTCCTGACTGAGTTAGTAGGCAGTGCAGAAAGCAGGTAGGGTTAGTGCCATCAGGGCTTAGGTAGATGAGAACATTCGGGGTAAAGATTGCAGGTAATTGTGAGAGAGGTAGTGCATAAGCCTGAATGGGAAGAGGGTGCAGTAGCACAGATAGAGTGAATCTGAACTGTTGGAGGGAAAATGATGGCACTTATGCTGGCCAAGTGGAGAGTGCCATTGACCTTCATCCTTCATTACAGGTCAATACTCCAGATGGTTGAGACTGTACTGACCAGAGTGTCAACATTAGACCAGGCTGGCATGGTCTGATGTTGTAGCCTCTGCTGCCAGTCCTGAAGAAGAAGACATCCCATCACTGCACCATTCAGTCCACCACGATGTCCAAGTCTCTGCCCACTACATCTGAACGTTAAGAACTCTACAGGGCAATGGCTGCACAATGGCTTTTTACAGATGGCACCAAAGTCAATGGTGTCAGTCCATTCCAGGATATCCTTGCAATGACACCCTGTTCCAGATATGGTGAGTAGATTGCAGCTTGCACTCTGATAGATGGGCGCCATAGAGGTAGGCTAGATAGTTAATAAGGTGGGCTTGGCATGACATGGAAAGAGATTTCACTAGACCTTGAGACATGAAATTGACATTTAGCCAATCAATGTGAGATTCAACACTTTATGTGTTCTTTTTGCCCTCATTATTTAAAACAGGAAAAGTTTATATTTACTTCTGATATAATAATTGGCTGTATCTTTCAATTATAATATTGTTCCATTAATATTGATTCTCAGCTGGAATTATACTTTCATATTTTGTGTTGCTGTTCTGTTATTATGAACCAAAAATGAAGACTTAAAGAGCTACAAAGTCTCAGAAGCATAGACTGTATACCCATTTTCAGCTACTCATAATATGACACAATATAATTTTCAGAGTTTTAACATTAGTAAGACTGGATGTTACTGACTGCTCACTATAGCCTCCTTTCTCATTATACCCCATGCTTTATCAAATCGAAAAATCATCAGTGACAGCCTGCTTTCTTGGGTGAAACACTCAAAAGACACATTGAAGCTCAGGGCCCAATGAAAGGTATTTGATGTCAATAGCATTTGACACATGCAGGTTTGATATGTACGCTGCTTCTAAGTGATGCCAAAATAATGCATCTTGTGAGAATAGCATCAAGAACTGAGGACAAAGACCTAAATGAGTTCAGATTTGCTGCTAGCTGCACAAGGTCACCTTCAGACCCACACAGGAAGCACTTCCAACCTCAGTCCAATGCAAGGAAATATAGTTCAGTTAAAACCATAAAATACAAAATGCTTTATGAGTAACATTTTTCTCACATCTTTCCTCAAACTATTTCCCAGTCACCTTGTTCATGTAACCCACATTTGACTATTGTAACCCTATTGTGACTAAACTGTTGGCTAGTCCATTTCTTTATCTCTCTGCTAAATAGTTCCCTTTCTTCAGATATCGACCGTACCATTTCAATTATGTTGCCATCATGTGCTCCACCCAAACAAACTACCTCATCACTGTCCAGACAATCTACTATGCTTCTTTAACCATCCAATACCCCTTGATCTCAGATCTCTCCAATTTTGTCACAACTTCATGTTTGAACTTATTCAGAATGGTTTCCCCCCTGCACGTGGCATCTATTTTCAGCATGTGTGACGGATGCATTTTCATTTGGCCTTACCCAACAGAGGGGATAGCACATTTCTTGCCCATTTCATGTTGACTCAGGTACTGTGCAAAACCCAGTGCTAATTTAAGGAAATGATCTGAGATTCCATATGCATGCTAGTAACAGCTAGATCGACCACTTTATCTTTCACTGAACTTGTATTGTCTGTCTGTTTATCCAATATCAGGTGCTAGATTAATCTTACTTTCCTCCAATTAAACATTTGGAGCTTCAAAACTACCATCCAAAGATGTGCAGGTCAGGTGAATTGGCCATGCTAAATTGCCCATAGTGTTAGGTGCATTAGTCAAAGGGAAATGGGTCTAGGTGGGCTACTCTTCGGAGGGCCGGTGTGGACTGGTTGGGCCCAAGGGCCTGTTTCCACACTGTAGGTAATCTAATTTGACTGCCACCATTAACTCTGTTTCCATGTGATTAAATCTATTCTTCCATCTGAGGTTGATCCACACAGTTTGCAGTCTTAATGCTTTATTGGCCCTAAGTTGACTTCTGATCCCATACCATTTCATCACAAAGACGATCTACTTCACATCTTTCCAAACCTGCAGCCCTTCCCCTGCTCAGCTGTCACCAAAACCTTTGTTCATGTATTTATTATATCTGAATGACATTATTCTCATGCTATCCAAACCAATTTAATATTTTCTACCTTATGTAAGCTTAAGATATTAAACTGAATGAAGTCCCAATGATATGTTGTTCCTGTGGCCAGTTACCTAAATTCACTCGTTCTTTACTGATGCCTTGAATTTAAAATTCTAATCTGTCCAAGGTCTCATTCCTTCTCTCCATCCCTTCTCTGCAACCTCCTCCTGTCCAACAAGCCCTTCAAGATGTCTTTGGGAAGGTTTAATTCCCTTCTCTGACCACTGGCAGCTGTGCCTTCAGCAGTCAAGGCTTTGAGGTCTGGAAATGCCAGCTTAAATTTCTGCACATATCCCCTCTGTTAAGGCTCTTATTAGAACATTAATTAGTTTTTACTGTCATATCAATGTCTCCAGCTTTGGTCTATTATACACCTGTGAAATATCTTGGGATATTTTATTAAATCACTCATGGTTTTTACTCTTTGTATGTCACATAACAGATCTCTGAGCAAAGTTATCATTCATGGAATTAAAGGGGCAGTAGCAACATGGATACAAAATTAACAGAGTGACAGGAAACATGGAATAGTAGCAAACAGCTGTTTTTCAGACTGGAGAAAGGTTTATAGTGGAAATCCCCCAGGGATTAGTCTTAGAACCTTACTGTTTCTGATATGTATTAATTATCTATACTTTGTGGGTGACATGTTAACTTTGTTAACCATGAGAAGGATAGTGTAGAACTTGAAAAGTACATAGGTTGGTGATGTGTGCAAACAAGTGACCAATGAAATTTAATGCGGTGAAATGTCAAGTGATTCATTTTCATAAGGCCGAATATTGAGAGGCAATGTAACATAAAGGATACAATTCTAAAAGGGGATGCAGGAGCAGAGAGATCTGGGGTACGCATACAAAATCATTGAAGCACGGGTTTTGAGAGTGATCATAAATGCATTGGGAACTTTAGATTTATGAATTTGGCAGAAGAGTACAAAAACATAGATTTCGTCCCAACAGTTCTGGGCACCACGCTTCAGAAGGATGTGATGTCATTATAAAAAAGATTGACAAGAATGGTTCCATGGATGAGAACTTCAGTTACATAAACTGAAAGGAGAAGCTGGACCTGTTTTCCTGGAGAAAAGAAGTTTGAGAGGAAATTTAATCGATATATTCAAATTCATACGGGAAAAAAAAGAATTGACGGAGAAACTTGTATTCACTGGTGGAAGAATCAAACTCCAGAAGATACAGTTTTAAGATAATTCGCTAAAAAAGCAAAGGTGACACGACAAAAGGAACTTGCTATGCTGCAAACAATAAGATTTATAATGAGCTACCTGACAGCGTGGTGAAGGCAGATTCTTCCATTGCATTCAAAAGGGAATGGATTTATTATTTGAAAAGGAAAAATTCCAACAATGCTAGTAAAACCTGGGGGAGCGACACTAGGAGAATTGCTCAGTGGTCCTTTGGTTATGAATCTAATGTCTTTCAGCCCCACAACTGGCCAAGAATTCCACATGACAACTCTTCTACATTTCTAAATACTTTATCCTTTTCCATTGGTTAAGCCTTCAACTGTTTATATCCCAAGTTCTCCAATTCTTTCCTCAGATCTCTCCATGTCTCTGTCTTTCTGAATAAACATCTGTTCACCTGTCCTAATGTCTTCTTACATTGCTAATATTGATTGATCACATTCCAATAAAGTTCCTTAGATCATTTTACTATGTTAAAGGTGACAAATAAATGCATGTAGTTATTGTTGATGTTGAATTGCCCTAATTTTTCCCTTTACTTGTCCATTCAGTCAAATTCCATTAAAGGAGAATAGTTAAAACAATGCAACAAGTAAGAATATTTTTCAAGGTACAAAATAATGCAAATTATTTAAAAGAGATATTAAATTGAACTATGGTGTACTTTATGTGATAAATGATCAATTGTCTGTAGGAACAGTGGCCTCATTTTTTTATCCTGCACCTAATGTAACATTACACAAACTATACCTCAGAACTTTTTAATTAATGAGGCTCTATTTAAGTTTGCACTTCTGAGCAATTGTACATTTCCAAATATCAGTTATTCTGAGATAAAACTGTTTTACACATCATGAGAAATAAAGATCACAAATTTTGCACAGAAAATGTTTAACTTGAGAAACTGAACAAGTAGCAAGTGGGAAAGACTCCTCTCATCTGTAAATAATCTTCATTGTTAAGTTGTGCAATTTTCCAATCATATTCCATAAAAAGATACAATTTTCTTGAAAATGACCTTGAATCCCTACATTGTGGAAGCAGGCCTTTTGGCCCAACAAGTCCACACCGACCCTCCAAAGAGTAACCCACCCAGACCCATTCCTCTATTACTTACATTTCCCCTGACTAATGCACCCAGCTGACACATCCCTGCACACCGTGGGCAATTTAGCATGGCCAATTCACCCAACTTACACATCTTTGGACTGTGGGAGAAAACCCATGCAGACATGGGGAGAATGTGCAAACTCTACACAGACAGTCACCTGAGGCTGGATTGAACCTTGGTCTCTGGCACTGTGAGGCAGCAGTGCTAACCACTGAGCCCCTGTGTTGTAAATGTATTTATTTGAATCAGTTATAACATCAACCTTGGCTCAGTGATAACACCTTTATGTCATAGTCTTGGGATTCAAGGTCCACTCAGGGATTTGAGCACCAAATCTAGATTGAAATATTGGTGCACTAGACAGGGAATCTGACACAACCAGAAGTGTCGTCTTTCTGTTGAAGTGATAAACCAAGGTTCTGTCTATTCTTTCAAGTGGACAAAGATATTTTCAGAGGAGCAGGAGAGTTTCATGATGCCCTGGTTTATATTTATCACTCAATCATTTCTATCCTGACAAATAATGTGATCATTTCTCCTGTTGCTGTGTGCAGGATCTTGTTGTGCACAAATTGGCCCATCTCCTACTTTATGATAGTGACTATGATTCAAAAGAGCTGTTACTTTGTAAGTTACATTTTTGGAGACAACCTAACATTGTGAAAGGAGAGATATCAATGGAAGTTCTTCATTTATCTTGCAGAACATTCTTACTCTTGGTAAAGTCTTCACTGTTGTCAAAATTGTTCAATGTTGATATGACCTGGGATATCTTGTATGGACTTACTACCCCCAGTCCTTCCTAATAGTATTAGTCAAGCTACAGATAGCAAGTGGGGAAGGATGCTTAGACAACATCTGAAGCAAAAGATAAGTTTGATATTTATTAATAGTAAATGGTTTATTACATATTATTTAATAGCTAGTTACATTATATTGAATAAGGTACATGATTGCCTCTTGTGAGACATCTGGCTCAAATTAAGAAAATGTTCACATTACAACTATTAAAATGTTCTCACACAGTATAGGAAACATGCAGAATCAGAAATTAAATTGGTTCAAACCCAAACACATACCAGTTAGTTCCTCCCTGGAATGGTCCTTTATATAATAATGGGTAGAGCTTATCATGTGATGTCAGTAATTCTTTTAGGTGCTAATTCTATAATATAACAAAAATCGCTTTCACTAGTACTCTCAAGCTGAAAATGTTGCTTCGCTCATGCACGTACCTGTTCTCTACAATTAATCTAATATTCCAGATGTGTAATATTTCCTCTGAGTTTAGCATTGTCTTTATTTATCATGTCCTTCATGAATTGTAATAAAATGGTTGCTCAGATAATCCCTTCTACATTTCCCAAGAAATGCTTATGCATTAACAATTCAGTGGTTTCTTTCAATCAGAGAGCTCATGAAAAAGTGTTTTTAATTAGTGTCAACTCTCAAGAAAAGATTGTGTTTCCATTTCCTTTATACCCCCTCCCTTAGTGGCAGCCTCTTTGCAATTAAATATTCCACACGTTAGCATTTTAAATATTCTATAAGCTGAAGACTGATACCATTTATTTCCCTTAGTCAGATTTGTTTACCACTAAGTTACAGAGGGAGGGTCCGTGACAGGGGAATGGGATAGCAGCAGAAACAGGGATATACTGGCAATGTCACTGGGCAAGTAATCCGAGAGAGCAAGACTAATGCTCTCGGAACATGGTTAGAAATCCCATTACAGTAGCATGTGTAATTTAAATTCAATTAACTAAAATTAAATCTGAAACATAAGCTTGTCTTAGCAATAGTGCCATGAAACTACTGTCAATTGTTATAAAAGCCATCTGTTTTTAATGTTTTTCGCAAAATAAAGGCCTTTATGTGACCCCAGACGCACAGCAATGTGATTGACTCTTCATTGCTCTCTCACTGTCTCAAATGGCTTAGCAAGTCACTTAGTTCAAGAGTAATTAATATGGCAGCAAATGTTGACCGTGCCAACAATGCCCACATCTCAGGAAAGAATAAAAAGTGTCACAAAAATCATGCTGTGTAAATATTAATAGTTGATTAGCTCATACAATCAGTATTTTCAGACCATTGCTTGTTCTGAAACAAAGAATCAAGCATGACATCACATACTGTAAATCTAATGGAAAAAGAAACTTAATGTTTCAGCTGTTTTGTGACAAATCTGTCAGTTTGAAAGTGGTCAATTTCTCCTCAAAAGCTAGAGGTAATCCTTTTTTAAAAATGAGTATGTTCATGCCATCATTCATTTAGCAATATCTTAGGCTGAAAGAAGACAATCATAGGTAATTAATAACTTTCTGAAATTGTACACTGAGGAATGTACCGCAGCTAGATGCTTGAGTGTATCTGCACAGCATCATAAAGCGGTCTCTATATAAGCAAGTGTCATATTAATATAGCATTTTTAAATCGATCAGATAATCTCCTCTTGTGGAAAATGAGACAGAGTAGACAGTCAGTAAGCCTTAAGGGCAATAGTGGCTTTATTGGAAAAGAAATACAGGTGCAATTATTTTAGCTTTGCAATAATGCTTTTAAGAACAACTTTGAATCTCATGGATTGCGCAAATAGGTAGTTGTTCAGAGGAGACACTAAGCATGAATCACGTTCAAATTCTAAAATATCCATGTCCATTGGGCTTTGATTTTTTGGGGGGATTTTTTTATTTCGCCCATTGTATTTCTGGTTACATTTCAGAGCATCAGCTGTGGCTCAGTGAGTAGCACCCTGTTACTGAGTTCAATTTCCACTCCAGATTTTGAGCACAATGATCCACCCTTGTACTAAGGAGGTGCTGCAGTGTTGGAGGCTTTGTCTCCTGGATGAGATGTTATGCTAGATTCCCTTTCCCTGCTTGGAGGGATGCAAACCACTGCATGGCACTATCTTGAAGCAAAGTTGGAGAATTATCTCCTATATCCTGGTCAATAGTTAGTTCTCAATATCACACAATAATCTCAGATCACTATCAGATTGCTGTTTCTGTGCGCTTACTCTTTGCAAATCAACTGCCGCATTTTTTGCATTATATTTTGATAATTCTTCAAAAGTATTTTGTCATCTAGAAAACACTTAAGATGCTGTAATTGTGAAGAATGCTATGTAAATCAAGTATTTCTTTTACACTGCTATATACTATAATAGTTAATAGCTAACTATAACATGAATAGGTTAATCATTCCCTATTTGCTCTTTTTCTTAAGTCTAATTTCCAAACTCGAATTTCTTTTAGTAGGTGAAGCAAAAGTTCCTGCTAACTAGATTACTTTCAACATTATACAGGACTTTGTCGAGTACCTCATCTGCTTGATGTACAATTCCCTCATGCTTGCAAGGTAATTACAGACACATGAAATGATACCCAGACTTAAAATCAATATTATATAATAGCAATTCACTGTGACATCTAATAGAAATCAGCTTAGCTTTTCAGGAATCCATAATAAATTTTAAATTATAGCTCTCCAATTCATGTTAAGTTTCATATATTTCAGCAATCCGGGGGCTAAAAAAAATAGTGACTATTGAAAAGCAAAACAGGAAATTGTAGACGTGGACATCTTAGAAGATGAGAGGTTTACACTTTGGGTGTAATCATATATCAAAAAGGATGAAGAATTATATTTGATTCATTAATTTATATTTTGTTTGAAATATCTATAAATCTGGAATGCAAATGTAAGATTTTCCATATTTTTTAAAGTTTAGTTGTTTTAGATGATGCTGCAAAATACCAAGGAATGTAACAGATATTTGAAATTTAGAAAAGGGGTGTGTGCTGTGAAATAATCATTTTAAGAACAATTTTAATAATTTTTTGTAGTGACACCGCCCCCCCCACCCCTCCATAAATACTGACACACTCGCTGGGACCCCACTGTAAACACTGACACACTCCCCAGGACTCCACGGTGAACACTGACACACTCCCTGGGACCCCACTGTAAACATTGACACTCTCACTGGAACCCTCCTGTAAACACTGACACACTCCCTGGGACCCCACTGTAAACATTGACACTCTCCCCGGGACCCCACTGTAAACATTGACACTCTCCCTGGGACCCCACTGTAAACACTGATGCACTCCCAAGTGATCCCACTGTAAACACTGACACACTCCCTGGGACCCCACTGTAAACACTGACACTCTCCCCGGGACTCCACTGTAAACACTGACACTCTCACCTGGACCCCACTGTAAACACTGACACTCTCACCGGGACCCTCCGGTAAATACTGACACTCTCCCCGGGACCCTCCTGTAAACACTGACACTCTCCGAGACCCTCTTGTAAACACTGACACTCTCACCGGGATCCCACTGTAAACACTAGCACACTCTCCGGGACCCTCCGGTAAACACTGACACACTCCCTGGGACCCTCCTGTAAACACTGACACACTCTCCAGGACCCTCCTGTAAACACTGACACACCCTCCAGGACCCTCCTCTAAACATTGACACACTCTCCAGGACCCTCCTGTAAACACTGACACACTCTCCGGGACCCTCCTGTAAACACTGACACACTCCCTGGGACCCTCCTGTAAACACTGACACACTCTCCAGGACCCTCCTGTAAACACTGACACACTCTCCAGGACCCTCCTCTAAACATTGACACACTCTCCAGGACCCTCCTGTAAACACTGACACACTCCCTGGGACCCTCCTGTAAACACTGACACACTCTCCGGGACCCTCCAATAAACACTGACACACTCTCCAGGACCCTCCTGTAAACACTGACACACTCTCCAGGACCCTCCTGTAAACACTGACACACTCCCTGGGACCCTCCTGTAAACACTGACACACTCCCTGGGACCCTCCTGTAAACACTGACACACTCTCCAGGACCCTCCTGTAAACATTGACACACTCTCCAGGACCCTCCTGTAAACACTGACACACTCCCTGGAACCCTCCTGTAAACACTGACATACTCTCCAGGACCCTCCTGTAAACACTGACACACTCCCTGGGACCCTCCTGTAAACACTGACACTCTCCCCGGGACCCTCCTGTAAACACTGACACACTCCCTGGGACCCTCCTGTAAACACTGACACTCTCTCCGGGACCCTCCTGTAAACACTGACACTCTCACCGGGACCCTCCTGTAAACACTGACACACTCTCCAGGACCCTCCGGTAAACACTGACACTCTCCCCGGGACCCTCTGGTAAACACTGACAATCTCCCCGGGACCCTCCTGTAAACACTGACACTCTCCCTGGGACCCTATTGTAAACACTGACATTCTCACCGGTACCCTCCGGTAAACACTGACACTCTCCCTGGGACCCTCTTGTAAAACTGACACTCTCCCCGGGACCCCACTGTAAACACTGACACTCTCCCTGGGACCCTCCTGTAAACACTGACACACTCCCCGGGATCCTCCTGTAAACACTGACACTCTCCCCGGGATCCCACTGTAAACACTGACACTCTCCACGGGATCCCACTGTAAACACTGACACTCTCCCCGGGACCCCACTGTAAACTACTGACGCACTCCCCAGAACCCCACCTGTAACCACTGACACTCTCCCCAGGACCCTACTGTAAACACTGATGCACTCCCCATGATCCCACTGTAAACACTGACACTCTCCCTGGGACCCCACTGTAAACACTGACGGACTCCCCAGGACCCCTCCTGTAAACACTGATGCACTCCCCAGGACCCCCCTGTAAACACTGACACACTCCCTGGGACCCCACTGTAAACACTGACACACTCCCTGGGACCCCACTGTAAACATAAATTCTGAAGAGTAACAAAGCTTGAATCTCATCCAATTTCTGAAATATCCATGTCCTTTGGGCTTTGATTTGTTTTCAGAAAGGTTACTTCTTTTATTATCTCACTGTATTTCTAGTTGTGTTTCAGAGTATCTTCTGTAGGGTTTGGCACACCTTTGCCTTCATTGCTCAATCCTTTGAGTATAGGAGTTGAAAAGTCATGTTGAGGTTGTACAAGACATTGGTGAGGCCTCTTCTGGAATATTGTATCCAGTTCTAGTCACCAAGTTATAGGAAGGATATTATTAAGCTGGTGAGGGTTCGGAAGACATTTACCAGGATGTTGCCGGGAGTGGATGGTTTGAGTTATAAAGAACGGTTGGATAGGCTGAGATGCTTTTCACTGGAGCGTAGGATGTTGCAAGGCAATCTGAAAGAAGTTTATAAAATAATCAGTGGTATAGATAGAGTTAATGGTAGTTGTCTTTTCCCTAGGTTGGGGGACTTTCAAGACTGGGGGCACAATTTTAAGGTGAGAGGGGAGAGATTTAAAAAAGACATGAGAGGCAAATGTTTTTCACAGAGAGTGGTTGGCATGTGGAATGAACTTCCTGAGGGAGTGGTGGGCACGGGTACAACTACAACATTTAAAGGACATTTAGATAGATACATGAATAGGAAGGTTTGGAGGGATATTGACCAGGAGCAGGCAGATGGAACTAGTTTAGTTTGGCATGGACTGGTTGGACCGAAGGGTCTGTATCCGTGCTGTATGACTCTATGACCAGAGAGTAGCGCCCTCACCTCCAGGCACAAATCCCACTCCTGGTTTTGAGCACAAAAACCATTGGTAACAAATTTAGAAGTCCATTTGGCATTTGTTTGAGGAAACCTTTAAAAAAAAGCATGATTTTCCAGAAATCATTGAAAATCAAGAAACCTGAGCAAAAACATTGAAAGTCACAGAATTAGTTTTCTTGCAATGAGACCAATCATGTTTACTTTAGAGTTGCAGTCTGTTTAAGTGTGTGAATGTCATTAAATGCTTTTGAAACTGACAATCCTATTATTATGGATTGTGAAAAATGTACTTATAGGCATCAGAACGCTACAGTATTTTGTTCCTGGAATTCAACCTGCTGCTTTCATGCAGTTAATAGCAAAAGATACATTCTTAACATCGTGATGATGAGCTTATGTTCGAAACGTTGACTCTCCTGCTCCTCGGATGCTGCCTGACCGGTTGTGCTTTTCCAGCACCACTCTCTTCGATTCTTAACATCAGTCAACAATTATTATTTATTTTGGGTTGTAGTCTGTGATCTGGATATATTTGATAATAATAATGATTTTTTTATGAAATCACCTAAAGTTGTGGTAAATGAAATATAATTTCAATATGCATTTCAAAAATATTGACTTCATGATTTTGATCCATTGTTTCTAATAATGATGATAATCCCCTAGTTAAAAACAAAAAAAAATCTCTCTGGAATAAAGTTAATTGAATAATATCCTCTAAGTTTGAAGGACGAAACCACATAATTGTAAAATTCCACAATTTTATTGTTGAAGCAGAGTTAAAGGATATTGTATGTTCAATGACATTAAGTATTAGTGTACAACCACACAAAGGTTTGCAACAAAGATGAATGCTCTGTTCTGATACACTTCAAAGACATGAATCAGGCAGTTAGTTACTTATTGGACACTGCAATTTCACCCAGTGATGGATTGGGTCAAAGTATGTCATTGGAAGAATCATGTTGGGAAGGTCCAATCAACCATTGACTGAAGCATTAATGGCATTCTTAAAGGAAGCTATGTAATTTGTGCTGGAGGATATCAGACAAGACAAACAATAAATTATTGCACATATTCAGGGAGTCAAAAAGAGGAAAGTTGAAATGCAAAGTTCTTTACCGGGAAAATGTTGGCCAGAAACATTTGCAACTCTGTGCTCCTTTCAAATTTAGTCATGCAGAGACAGTGATTCCTGGTAATTAAAACACCATTAAGATTTTCATTCCCTCAATTTAGTAATAATCATAGTTAATTCAATGACCAAAAATACAGTGGGATTCACTTTTATTTCTAGTGAGAAGTCTTCAATTCTAGTATTAGCATATTTGCTGTTCTGCACTCAGTTCCCATGGTATTGTAAAAATAAATCCTCTACTGTTTAATTTAAAGCCACAACTTTTTCAATCACATAAAAGCAATATTAGTCTGGCCTTAGCCTCTGTATGAAGCTTCAATTAAACTAGAAATTAATCTGTGATTTACTGCAGGCAGAGGGAGATAAAAAAAGAATGAAGAAAACCGAGTGTAATTGAATTTTACAAAAAGCTCCCAATATAACAAAGCACCAACTTGTCTCTTTATTGGAAGCTCCCCAGATGATCCATAGGCAAACACAAGTGCTATTAGCAGCTACGTGATACAACATTACTTGGAGTCACCGTTGAAGAATACTATTGATTACTTGAAAATGATTCTTTTCAGACTAACAGCGAATAGTTTGCACAAAGCAAAATGTACTGATGCCTATCAATACCAAATAAATATTAGTTATACAATTGTATTTGGCTAAGCAGCAAACTCCAATAATGGCAATCTTAAATTAATTATGTTTCTTTCTGGGACTATTGTTGCAAGAAATATGCTACAAGTGGATTGTGCTGGCTTGCAGCACGCATTAATCACAGAACCTAGAAAGCCTTTCCCGTTATACATTATTAGTGCTGCTGCACCACCAGTAATTTTAACAATAGCCCTGTCACTGAGTAATATTGTCCTTACCTCGCAATAACTCAACATAGCCGCCAAAGAGGAGACAATTGGTGTTTTCTTGATTCTAAAGACTGTACTGGTCACATTAAATGGCTTAAAACAATCCATGATATTGTTATAATTTTCAGTTTAAAATGGAGCCTGTTTAGGATCCAAATAATTAAACACATTTGGCCACAACAGGGACTAGTTGCTTCGATTCATGCAATAGCTATATAAAGGCAGGAACTTTGGTTTTATAGTTACTAGGTTATGAGGTTGTTTTTAACATCCATGCTATTCCCTCCTGAGAATGCCAGAAATGTTTTGTTTATATTGGTGTGACATTCAAGAGAACCATGGCTTTGCCTTTTATTACAAGCAGGTGAAGAGGAGTGTACTGTTTCTCTTCAACCTGGTCCTGGTGCTTATCATTTGTCCAGATTGGCTGGAAGCAGACAGCTGTCTCTAAGCTCTTTGTGTCACCTTTAGCTGAAATGCCCATACAGCATAGGCAGTTCAGAAACTTCTAGAAATATGATCATTTGATTAGCCTCTGCCATTTTTTAAAGTCTAGCAATGTTGTCCACTTTGTAGAAGAAGCTAAAGGGAATATAGCTTTCTTTGGGATTTACTTTTCTTGCCCTATGGGCATGACATCAGCATTACACATGAAGGTCCTGATGAAAATGAAAGACATGAATTAGTACTCAAAAAAGGGGAAGGGGTCCAAAATCATCATTGGACAGATGACTATATTTCATGGCACTGAAGCAAAGTCTGTTGAATAATGCACATTACATTTATATTGGTGGCTACCTCTTCCTGTGCATTCCAGAACAAAGAACAAAGAAAATTACAGCACAGGAACAGGCCCTTCAGCCTTCCAAGCCTGTACTGATCCAGAGATCCTCTACCTAAACTGTCGCCTATTTTCCAAGGATCTTATCCCTCTACTCCATGTCCATTCATGTATCTTTCTAGGTACATCTTAAATGATGCTACCTTGCCTGCCTCTATCACCTCCGATGGCAATGTATTCCAGGCACCCATCACTCTCTGCGTAAAGAACTTTCCACACATATTTCCCTTAAACTTTTCCCCTCTCACCTTGAACTCATGACCCCTAGTAACTGAGTCTCCCACTCAAGGAAAAAGTTTCTTGCTATCCACCCTGTCTATACCTTTCATGATTTTGTAGACCTCAATCAGGTCCCCCCCAACCTCGATTTCTCTAACAAAAATAATCCTAATCTACTTAACGTCTCTTCATAGCTAGCTCCCTCCATACCAGGCAAATTCTTGGTGCACCTCCTCTGTACCCTCTCCAAAACATCCATATCCTTCTGGTAATGTGATGACCAGAACTGTACACAAATGTGGCCAAACCAAAGCCCTATACAACTATAACATGACCTGCCAACTGTTGTACTTAATACCCGTCCTATGAAGAAAAGCATGCCATAAGCTTTGTTGACCACTCTATCAAACTGTGTTGCCACCTCGAGGGTACAATGGACCTGAACACCCAGATCTCTCTGTACATCAATTTTCCCCAGGCTTTTCCACTTACCGTATAGCTTGCTCTAGAATTGGATATTCCAAAATGCATTTGCCTGGATTGAACTCATTCTGCCATTTCTCCACCCAACTCTCCAATCTGTCTATATTCTGTTGCATTCTCTGACAGTCTCCTTCACTGTCTGTTACTCCACAAATCTTAGTGTCATCTGCAAACTTACTAATCAGACCACCTCTACATTTCTCCAGATCATTTAAGCATATCACAAGCAACAGGTTCCGTGGAACACCACTGGTCACAAGTCTCCATTTTGAGAAACTTCCTTCCACTAATACTCTCTTGCCTCCTGTTGCCTAGCCAGTTCTCTATCCATCTAGCTTGTACACCCTGGACCCCATGCGACTTCACTTTCTCCATCAGCCTACATTGGGGAACCTTATCAAATGCCTTGCTGAAATCCATGTATATGATATCTATGGCCCTCCCTCATCTATCAACTTTGTCACTTCCTCAAAGAATTCTATTAAGTTGGTAAGACGTGACCTCCCCTGCACAAAACCAGGCTGCCTAACACTGATAAGCCCATTTTCTTCTAAATGTCAGTAGGTCCTGTCCCTCAGTATCTTCTCCAGCAGCTTCCCTGCCACTGATGTCAGGCTCACTGGTCTATAATTACCTGGATTATCCTTGCAATCCTTCTTAAAGAAGAGGATAACATTAACAATTCTCCAGTCCTCTGGGACCTTGCCCATGTTCAAGGATGCTGCAAAGATATCTGTTAAGATGCCAGCTATTTCCTCTCTTACCTCCCTCAGTAACCCTGGAAAGATCCCATCCGGACCTGGGGACTTGTCCACCTTAACGCCTTTTAGAATACCCAACATTTCCTCTGTCCTTATGCCGACTTGACCTGGAGTGATCAAACATCTATCCCTAATCTCAACATCCGTCGTGTCCCTCTCCTCAGTGAATACTGATGCAAAGTACTCATTAAGATTCTCACCCATTTTCTCTGACTCCATGCATAACTTCCTTCCTTTGTCCTTGAGTGGGCCAACCCTTTCTCTAGGTACCCTCTTGCTCCTTATACGAATAAAAGACTTTGGGATTTTCCTTAACCTTGTTTGCGAAAGATATTTCATGACCCCTTTTAACCCTCTTAGTTCCTTGTTTCAGATTAATTCTACTTTCTCGATATTCTTTGAAAGCTTTGTCTGTTTTCAGTCGCCTAGACCTAATGTATGTTTCCTTTTTCCTCTTAGCTAGTCTTACAATTTCACCTGTCATCCATGGTTCCTTACACTTGCCATTTCTATCCCTCATTTCTGAACACTTTGTCAAAGATTTTTTCAATTGGCTTGTGGACAGACTCGATCATGACTTTCTCTCTCCAAACAAGTATTTGTTGAAATAGTCCTATGCTCCCAATGTGCGAATACCACTGTTCCATTTCCATTAACATCCAAAAGACAAGAGTGACTGGCTGTATGATGGATTTTTTTCCAAGTGTTATCACACTGAGGGGTGACTTTCCTGTTGAAATAATTGGACCTTAGCACTGATGTTGTCACCACTGATTGTTTGGTGGGATTGAAAGCAATGTGCCCCATTATCAGTGAACGTCTTTGACAGTGAGCTTACACAGAAGTTCACACTGATGAAACATTTGGCAAGAATTTGGATAACTGGTTCACAAATCCAAAACAAAATTGAGCCAGCTTCATATTTCTTGATGTGGAGGTAACAGTGTTGGACGGGGCTGAACAAAGTCAGAAGTCACATGACACCAGGCTATAATCCAACAGGTTTATTTAAAGTCACAAACTTTGACTAAGTAGCAGCACTCAGAAAGCTTGTGATCGTAAATAAACCTGTTGAACAATAACCTCATGTTATGTGACTTCTGACTTCATATTTCTAATTTGCTGCATCTCTGCTACAACTTGCACCTTATCAGCTTTTCTACTGTTGGTCCATGACCTACATATTCATCATTAGTTGCTGCTTTTTCTTGTTCAGCTTCAGATTCATTTGGGGAGCAATCTCATGTGATTCTCTGATCATGGTTTGTAATGGTTTCTTCCATCATAACATCCATCCATAGACTAACAGGTCATTCACGATCTCTTCCATTCCTGGATGTTTATTAATTATCTCATGCTATCTGTGATGGTTTTCATCTGGAACAATAGAGATGCCAACACAACCATCTGTACCTCCCAAATGGCATCTAGAAAGTAATCTGAACATTGTTGCTTTCATCCAATTTCTCTTGCCTGTATCAATCCTTCATACCTCGGCTAGTAAATACCTCTGCCTTGGCAAATTGAGGCAGAATTTGTCTGATTGCTAGCCTCTTCAAGGCTTAATTAATGTTCCTTTGGTGAAAGTGAGGACTGCAGATGCTGGAGATTAGAGTCAAAAGGTTTCCTGATGAAGGGCTTTTGCCCGAAAAATGGACTTTCCTGCTCTTCAGATGCTGCCTGACCTATTGTGCTTTTCCAGCACCACACTCTCGACTCTGATGTTCCTTTGGACCTACCCATGCTCAGCCTTCCAGCTTTTTCATAAGAGCATAAAACAAACAAACAGAAATTAGGCTATTTAGCCAATCGAGTCAGCTCTGCCATTCACTCATATAGTCATAGAGATATACAGAACAGAAACAGACCCTTCAGTCCAACTCGTCCATGCTGACCAGATATCCTAACCTAATCTAGTGCTATTTTCCAGCACTTGGCCCATATCCCTCTAAACCCTTGCTATTCATATACTCATCCAGATGCCTTTTAAATGCTGTTAATGTACCTGTCTCCACCACTTCCTTTGGCAGCTCATTCCATACAAGCACCACCCTCTGTCTGAAAAAGTTGCCACTTTGGTCCCTTTTATGTCTTTCCCCTCTTACCCTAAACCAATGCCCTCTAGCTCTGGATTCTCCCACCCAAGGGAAAATACCTTGTCTGTTTATCCTATCCAAGCCCCTCATGGCTGATAAGCTTCTCAACCCCTTTCTCCCAGTAACCATTGATTGCTTTGATACTCAAGAACCTATCTATCTCAGTCTTGAACTTACTCAATGACCTGGCCACCACAGCCTTCAATGGCAATGAATTCCATAGATTCACCACTTTTTGGCTGAAGCAGTTTCGCCTTATCTCCATTTTAAAAGGTCTTCCCTTTACTTTAAGGCTATGCCATTAGGTCCTAGTCTCTCCTACTAATGGAAACATCTACTCTGTCCATGCCATTCATTATTCTACATGTTTTAATTAGATCCCTCCTCATCCTTCTAAACTCCATCGAGTATAGACCCAGAGTCCTTAAACATTCTTCATTCATTAAGCTTTTCATTCCTGGGACCATTCTCATGAACCTCCTTTGAACATGCTCCAAGGCCAGTACATCCTTCCTGAGATATGGCGTCCAAAACTGCACACAATACTCCAAATGTGCTCTGATTAGAGCCTCAGAAGTACATCCCTGTTTTTATATTCAAGTCCTCCCAAAATAAATGCCATTGTTGTATTTGCCTTCCTAACTACTGACTCAACCTGCAAGTTTACCTTGAGAGAATCCTGGACTAGAACTCCCAAGTCTCTTTGCACTTCAGACTTCTGAATTTCTTCCCCATTTAGAGAATAGTCCAGCCTTCTATTCTTCCTAACAAAGTGACAAGTTGTACTCCATCTGCTACTTCTTTGCCCGTTCTCCTAACTTGTCCAAATCCTTCTGCAGCCTCCCTGCCTCCTCAATCCTACATATCCCTCTACCGATTTTTGTATCATCTGCAACTTAGCCAGATTGCCCTCAGTTCCTTTGTCCAGATCATTAATGTGTAAAATGAAAAGTTGAGATCCCAACACTGAGTCTTGTGGAACACCACTTGTCACCAGCTGCCATTCTGAGAAAGATCCTTTCATGCCCACTTTCTGCTCTCTGCCGGGTGGTCAAGCTTCTCTCCATGCTAACTCTAGTTCTGAAGTGCAGGCCCAAAATCAGGCGGTACGTTTTTATACCTGACCTTCCTATACTCCTCACTGTCCACTCCTGTTCAGTTCCGATCCTGGAGTGCTATCAAGCCACTCTAGGAGTTCTGATTCTTTTGATTTCTATAATTGTTTTCAGATTTTCTCTTGTCTTTCAGGCTGGACTTGAAGGACTCACCTTCCAACGATGCTGAGCTGGTCTCACACTCTCAACTCCTCCAATATATTATTCACCAGGTAATCACCTAAGACCTGTAACAGGGATTCGTGTAACCTGGGACACAGTGGCCTCATTGGAGTGAATTTTGCTGATGATAATTGTATCAGAGAAATTCAGATGTGAAAGCTCTTGTTGTTCTGGACTCCTGACCTAATCTTTTTTTATTTCACAAGTATCCTTCCTTCATAAAAATATCTTTATATATGTACATATTCACAATTCCAGTTCAGTTCTATATAGTAGTATATGAGGAAACAAGCAAACATTGGAATTTGACTCCATCCAACAAACCAAAGGTATCTCCTACTTGTGCAATATTACATTTACATATATTTGAGGCATTAGGAGAGTATGATAACTGAATGGACCCCCATTTAACTTCAGCAGAAAGACCTCAGACAGTGGTCTTTCCCCACCTTGGCAGCAGCTGCTCTAAGATTGAGTGCATCCTTCACCACATGGTCCTGGACCTTGGAATGTGCCAGTCTGCAACATTCGGCCTGGGTCAACTCCTTGTTCTGCTTTGGGCAGGCCAAAGAGCATCTTTCACCAAGTTGATAGCTCTCCAGGTGCAATCGGTGTTTGTTTTGTTGTGTGTCCCGGGGAAGACTGTAGAGTACGGAATCCTGCACGGAGCTTATTGGGATGAACTGTCACATCTTTCTCCAAACTTCCTTTGCAAAGGCAAATTCCAGCAGGAGATCGGTGACAGTCTCTACCCCAGCCCCTCCCAGCAGCCACTTCGAGCATGGGGTGGCGCAAACAGACCAGGCCTACAAAAAGGATTTCACAGGTAATGCCTTCTCACCACCAGCTAAGCGAGGTCGATGTTGGTTCAGATTCATATTAAAGGTAAAGGTACAAAATGTGAAATCTTGTTGCTAATTTCTTCATTCGTGGGTTCTTTGGTAAATTTATCTTTTTAGTTTACAGCTTTCCCTTCAAGGATCATAACATTGCGCTGAGCCATTTTTTATTAGAAACCAAACAAATCCAGTCCACAGAGAAAAAAAGTATGTTTCTCTCCGACAAGCTTAATCTTTAAAATATTGCAGTTCAAAACATAGGCTCAATTATTTTCAAATAAACTTACAATGTCTTACCCATGTTAACAGGCTTTAGAACATCAGTTTTCTTTTTCAAAACTCACTGCAACATTCTACACAGTGTCTTTTACAATGAAACAGATCAATAAACGTCAAGAACAAATCACATATTTTAAACATCGCTTCAATCTTGTTAAAAACGTATCAGATAAATTAAATTCATCAAAACATAGGCTCAATTATTTTCAAATAAACTTACAATGTCCTACCCATGTTAACAGGCTTTAGAACATCAGTTTTCTTTTTCAAAACTCACTGCAACATTCTACACCGTGTCTTTTACATTGAAACAGATCAATAAAGGTTAAGAACAAATCACATATTTTAAACATCGCTTCAATCTTGTTAAAAACATATCAGATAAATTAAATTCATTTAAGAAGTCTGATAAGCCATGACAAAATGTTCCATGAAATACAAAAATTCAACACTGAAAATGTTTGCACTCTCCTCAGGATGTTCCTTCCCACTGCTGCATCCTGGAATCATGGAGCTGCTGAACAGAACAGGGAGAAAAGAAATCCCTGAGCAGGCTCTAATCCTGATAACAACAGCTGTAAACAAACACATATAAATTTAGCATTAGCTATAGGTAACAAGCCCAAATTCATGAGCTATAAACACCTGCCATTTTCCAAAGCAGATCAGAGGCAATGCAACCTTGCAGTCTGCAACATCCAGCTTTCAGCAAAAGGATACACAAGGCAGCCTTTAAGGTATCATTGCAACCCTCCTAATGGCAGGCACCTGAGAACTCACTGTTATTGGGATTGCAAAATCTGGCACAATGGTCTTAGTAGGCATACTTGCCAACTCACAAGAAAAGTCTGCACATTTAAAATGTACATTATGTTGCATTTATATAATGCCATATAGGGTGGAATGGTAGCTCAGCGGTTAGCACCACTGCCTCACAGTGCTAAGGACCTGGGTTTGATCCCATATTTGGGTGAATCTGTGTGAATTTTGCACATTCTCCCAGTGTCTGTGTGGGTTCCTTTTGGATGCTCTGGTTTCCTCCACCTGTCCACATGGACAGGTTAAGTGGATTGGCTATTGGAAATGCAGAGATACGGTATTGGGGTGGGTCTCAGTGCGATGCTTTTTCAAGGGTTGATATGGAGGGTGCAGGAGGTCCCTGGACATGTGATGTTGGGGAATGCTAGCCAACATGGAAACCTGGAGAAGACACCAGCGAGTAATCATCTTGTTTTAATTTCAAAACTATACTTTATTCATAAAAAATAACTTCGTATATATACATAGTCACAGATGCATTTTGGTTCTGTACAGTAATATATCCTGGAAGAAAACAAACATTGGAGTTTGACTCTATCCAAAAAAACCAAAGGCATCTCTTACACACACAAGACTATTTTTACACGTATTTGAGGCATCAGGACGATCTGATAACTGAACAGGCCCCTGTTTACCTTCAGCAGGAAGATCTCCAATTGTGCCTTGGCAGCAGCTGTCCCAAGCTTTAGTGTGTCAGTCAGCATATAGTCCTAGACCTGGGAATGCACCAGTCTGCAACACTCAGTTGAGGCTAACTCCTAGCTCTGAAAGACCAATAGGTTTTGGGCAGACCAAAGAGCATCATTTACCAAGTTGAAGGTCCTCCAAGCACAATCGATGTTAGTCTCGGTGTGCATCCCGGGCAACAGACCATACAGAGAATCCTGTGTCATGGGGCTGATTGGGATAAACCTTGCTAGAAACCACTGCAGCCTTTCTTCAGCCTTCCTTTGCAAAGACATGTTCCAGCAGGAGATGTCTGACAGTCTCAAACCCCCCACAACTACTTTCGAGGGCTGCATGTGTTGGCACAAAGAGACAGGGCATGCATGAAGGGTCTCAAAAGTAGTGCCCCTCTCACCGCCAGTCAAACATTATCTTGGTGCTTGTTGGAAAGTTCTGGTGATGCGGTATTCTGCCAAATGACTTTGACAGACTGCTGACAACCACATGACATGATCAACCCTCTTCATTTCCCTCAGGGTCTCAGAACTCTTCTTTCAAAACTATACCTTTTCCTAAAATATCTCTGTGTATATATACATTGTTGCAAATGCACTTTGATTCTGTACGGTAGCATATTAAATAAACAAACATTGGCATTTGACTTGATCCAAAAACTAAAGGCCTCCCTTACGCATACAATACTATATTTATGTAAACAAACACAGAAATTGCTGGAAAAGTTCAGCAGGTCTGTGTGAAGAGAACCCAGAGTTAATATTTTGGGTCCAGTGACAATTCCTTAGAATTGATTGGAGCTAGGAAAATGTCAGGCTATATGCAGAAGATACGATGAGGGGGAGAGTGCAAAGAGGAAAGAATAGGTAGGAATAGAGCCTAAAGAGAGAGAAGAACAGTTGGACAAAGAAATCAATAACAATCTGGCTAAGAGGGTGAATAGCTGTTAATGGAGACTTCGTGATTAACAATGGGGTAACATCATGCCTGCTCATGACTCCACCCCCATTCCTCCTACCACCACACCCACTCCAGTTACACGCTCCACCCCTACTCACAGCTCCACACCCACACCAGGTCCTAGGTCCTAGGTCCTAGCTCCCAGCCCTGCTGAGTTTTCACCATCCCCCCAGACCTCCCCCTCACTGAGGTTGAACAATCTGTCCTCAGCAAAGGACTCACCTTCATCCCCCTCCGCCCATGCATCAATGAATTTAATATGTGCCATACATTGAACACTTCTTCCGCCGCCTCTGAGCTTACTTTTACAATCAGGACTCCTGCTCACCTTCCAAGGAACGCTTCGCCCACCTCCAATACACTCCATCCACCTGGACACCCCATGCTGGCTTATTACCCACCCTCGATCTCTTCATTTCCAACTGCCACCGAGACATGAACCACCTCAACCTGTCTAACCCCCTCCCACACTCCAACCACTCACCCTTACAACGCGCAGCCGTCCACTCCCTCTGCTCCAATCCCGACCTCACCTTCAAGCCAGCAGATAAAGGGGGTGCAGTGGTAGTTTGGCGCACTGACCTCTACACCAAAGACAGACGCCAACTCGAAGGCACCACCTCCTACCGCCCCCTTGACCATGACCCCACACCCCATCACCAAACCATCATCTCCCAGACCATACACAACCTCATCACCTCAGGAGATCTCTCACCCACAGCTTCCAATCTCATAGTTCAGGAACCTCGCAACACCCAATTCTACCTCCTTCCAAGATCTACAAGCTTGACCACCCCGGCCGACCAATTGTCTCAGCCTGCTCCTGCCCCATCGAATTCATCTCCACCTACCTCGACACTGTCCTGCTGCCCCTAGTCCAGGAACTCCCCACATATGTTTGAGACATCACCCACACCCTCCACATCCTCTAAGACTTCCATTTCCCTGGCCCCCAACACCTTATCTTCATCACGGACTCTACACCTCCATCCGCCATGACCAGGGCCTCCAAGCCCTCTGTTTCTTCCTCTCCCAGCGTCCCCACCAGTACCCTTCCACTGACACTCTCATTTGTTTGGCTGACCTGGTCCTCACCCTTAACAATTTCTCCTTCGAATTCTCCCACTTCCTCCAGACCTGCATGGGCCCCAGCTATGCCTGTCTCTTTGTCGGCTATGTAGAACAGTCCATCTTCCATAGTTACACCGGCACCACACCCCACCTCTTCCTCCGCTACATTGATGACTGCATCGGTGCCACCTCATGCTTGCGCGAGGAGGTTGAGCAGTTCATCAACTTAACATCACATTCCACCCCGACCTTAAATTCACCTGGACCATCTCTGACACCTCCTTCCCCTTCCTGGACCTCTCCATCTCCATTAATGACGACTGACTTGACACTAACATTTTTTACAAACCTACTGACTCCCACAGCTACCTGGATTACACCTCTTCCCACCCTATCTCCTGCAAAAATGCCATCCTGTATCCCTAATTCCTCCGCCTCCGCCGTATCTGCTCCCAGGAGGACCAGTTCCACCACAGAACACACCAGATGGCAGCCTACTTTAGAGACCGCAATTTCCATTCCCATGTGGTTGAAGATGCCCTCCAACGCATCTCATTCACATCCTGCACCTCTGCCCTCAAACCCCACCCCTCCAACCATAACAAAGACAGAATCCCCCTGGTCCTCACCTTCCACCCTACCAATCTTCATATTAACCGCATCATCCGTCAACATTTCCACCACCTCCAAACGGACCCCACCATCAGGGATATATTTCCCTCCCCATCCCTTTCTGCTTTCCGTAAAGTCCATTCCCTCCGTGACTACTTGGTCAGGTCCACGCTCCCCCCAACAACCCACCCTCCCATCCTGGCACCTTCCCCTGCCACCGCAGGAACTGTAAAACCTGCGCCCACACCTTCCCCCTCATCTCCATCCAAGGCCCCAAAGGAGCCTTCCACATCCATCAAGGTTTTACCTGCACATCCACCAGTGTCATTTATTGTATCCGTTGCTCCCGATGCGGTCTCCTGTACACTGGGGAGATTGGACGCCTCCTCGCGCAGCGCTTCCGGGACACCCGCACCAATCAACCCTACCGCCCCGTGACCCAACATTTCAACTCCCCCTCCCACTCTGCCGAGGACATGGAGGTCCTGGGCCTGCTTCACCGCCGCTCCCTCACCACCCAACGCCTGGAGGAAGAACGCCTCATCTTCCGCCTGGGAACACTTCAACCCCAGGGCATCAATGTGGATTTCACCAGTTACCCCATTTCCCCAGCCCCTCTCCCCTCCTCACCCCCCCCGCCCTTCATTTATCTCTCCACCCTGGAGGATCCCTGCCTCCATTCCTGATAAAGGGCTTTTGCCCAAAACGTTGATATTCCTGCTCCTCGGTTGCTGCCTGACCTGCTGTGCTTTTCCAGCAACACTCTAATCCCCCCCCCCCAATGGGTAGTGTGTAATCGCAGACTGTGTGATAACAAGGCCTGGTGTGTGGGGCTGGGGGCCAGCACTTTGGAGAGTTACAAGCCTAAAGGGATTGAACTCGATATTGATTAGATTAGATTAGATTATATTAGATTAGATTAGATTAGATTAGATTACTTACAGTGTGGAAACAGGCCCTTCGGCCCACACCGACCCGCCGAAGCGCACCCACCCAGACCCATTCCCCTACATTTACCTCTGCACCTAACACTACAGGCAATTTAGCATGGCCAATTCACCTGACCCGCACATCTTTGGACTGTGGGAGGAAACCGGAGCACCCGGAGGAAACCCACGCAGACACGGGGAGAATGTGCAAACTCCACACAGTCGAGGCGGGAATTGAACACGGGGAATTGAGTCCAGAAGGCTGCAGGTACCCCAAGTGGAAAATAAAATGTTGTTCTTCAAGTTTATGCTGAACTTCTGGATCACTGCAACAAGCCTGAGACCGAGGTATTGGCCAGCCAACACAGTGCTGTGTTGAAGTATTCAATATCGAGTTCAATGACATTCCGGCTTGAATTCTCTTATGTCCTAGTCTGCAACCCCCCACAGCAGGCCTTGTTATTACACAGTTTGTTATTACACACTACCCAATATTAATTACTATTAGTCTCCACTAACAGCTATTCACCCACTTAGCCAGAACGTTATCCACTCCTTTGTCTGTTCAACTGGTCTTCTCTCTCTTTGGGCTTAACCCCACCTCTCATTTACTCCTTATCCCCCATCCCCCACTCTAACTTCTGCATAAAAACTAACATTTTCCTAGCTACCATTAGTTCCAAGGGAGAGTCGCTTGACCCGAAACATCAATTCTTCACAGATGCTGCCAGACCTGTTGAGCTTTTCCAACAATTTCTGTTTTTGTTTCTGCTTTACAGCATCCAAAGTTCTTCCAGTCTTTATTTATTATATTTACATACATTTGAGGCACCAGGAGGGCTTTGCAACCACCAGGTAACTGCTCCGAAGTTCAAAGCAGGTATTGATGCAATGTAGTCTCTCACAGTTACCTGAGAGAGTAGTAATCTCCATACAAATGAGGTGAGATTAACTAATGTAAAACAAAGAACTGGATGCCGAAGATCTGAAACAAAAGTGCTGAAGAAATTCAACAGGCCTGGCAGCATCTGTAGAGAAAAAGCAGAGTTAATGTTTCGAGTCCAGAGATTAGCTAATAATTAAATGTTAATGCATGCATATAGGGCTGTCACCACTAAGGAGCAAGATTCTCACCTCACCATTGAAACTAAAGGGGAATTTCAGATTTTGTTTTCACAATGTCAGGAAACCCATTTTCCCATTCTCGCTGTATTTTCCCATCTTTCTCACCACTGCCTGCAATACTGAAAAAAAAAGTTGCCATATGCCTTCAGATTCCCACAGACAACAATACCCATTGCAGGAAGGAGCAAAGGCTCATCTGATTGGACGACACACCAACTCAATGATTCATAACAGATGAGCAGTAAATGTGATTCATTGGCAAAGATGCAAAAAACAGAAGTTATACAGCTAGATGGGTGGCCTTTTTGTGGAGTCACAGGAGATGGGAGAGATACTAAATGAGTATTTTGCATCAGTATTTACTGTGGAAAAGAACATGGAAGATATAGAATGTAGGGAAATAGATGGTGACATCTTGAAAATGTCCATATTAGAGACGAGGAAGTGCTGGATGTCTTGAAATGCATAAAAGTGGATAAATCCCCAGGACCTGATCAGGTGTACCCCAGAACTCTGTGGGAAGCTAGAGAAGTAATTGTTGGGCCTCTTACTGAGATATTTGTATCGATAGTCACAGGTGAGGTGCCGGATATTTGGAAGTTGGCTAATGTGGTGCAATTGTTTAAAAAAGATGGTAAGGATAAGCCAAGGAACTATAGACCAGTGAGCCTGACCTCAGTGGTGGGCAACTTGTTGGAGGGAATCCTGAGGGACAGGATGTACATGTATTTGGAAAGGCAAGGACTGATTAGGGATAGTCAACATGGCTTTGTGCGTGGGAAATCATTTCTCACACACTGAGTTTTTTGAAGAAGTAACAAAGAGGATTGATGAGGGCAGAGCAGTAGATGTGATCTATATGGACTTCAGTGAGGCGCTCGACAAGGTTCCCCATGACAGACTGGTTAGCAAGGTTAGATCTCACAGAATACAGGGAGAACTAGCCATTAGGATACAGAACTGGTTCGAAGGTAAAAGACAGAGGGTGATGATGGAGGGTTGTTTTTCAGACTGGAGTCTGTGACCAGTGGAATGCCACAAGGATCGGTGCTGGGTCCACAACTTTTCATTATTTATATAAATGATTTGGATGTGAGCAGAAAAGTTATAGTTAGTAAGTTTGCAGATGACACCAAAATTGGAGGTGTTGTGGACAGTTAAGAGGGTTACCTCAGATTACAACAGGATCTGGACCAGATGGGCCAATGGGCTGAGAAGTGGCAGATGGAGTTTAATTCAGGTAAATGTGGGGTGCTGCATTTTGGGAAAGCAAATCTTAGCAGGACTTATACACTTAACACTAAGGAGTGCTGATGATCAAAAGAGACCTTGGAGTGCACGTTCATAGCTCCTTGAAAGTGGAGTCACAGGTAGGTAGGATAGTGAAGAAGGCGTTTGGTATGCTTTTCTTTATTGGTCAGAGTATTGAGTACAGGAATTGAGAGGTCATGTTGTGGCTGTACAGGACATTGGTTAGGCCACTTTTGGAATATTGCGTGCAATTTTGGTCTCCTTCCTATCGGAAGGATGTTGTGAAACTTGAAAAGGTTCAGAAAAGATTTACAAGGATGTTGCCAGGGTTGGAGGATTTGAGCTACAAGGAGAGGTTGAACAGGCTGGGGCTGTTTTCCCTGGAGCGTCGGAGGCTGAGGGGTGACCTTATAGAAGTTTATAAAATAATGAAGGACATGGATAGGATAAATAGACAAGATCTTTTCCCTAGGGTGGGGAGTCCAGAACTAGAGTGCATAGGTTTAGGGTGAAAGGGGAAAGATATAAAAGAGACCTAAGGGGCAACTGTTTCACGCAGAAAGTGGTGCGTGTATGGAATGAGCTGCCAGAGGAAGTGGTGTAGGCTGGTACAATTGCAACATTTAAAAGGTATCTGGATGGGTATTTGAATAGGAAGGGTTTGGAGGCATATGGGTCAGGTGCTTGCAGGTGGGATGAGATTGCGTTGGGATATCTGGTCGGCCTGGACGGGTTGGACCGAAGGGTCTGTTTTCATGCTGTACATCTCTATGACTCTCTTTGTACAGCCAAAATGATCAAACTCCTTGTTTTCACGTGGCTAGATTAGAACATAGAACATTACAGCACAGTACATGCCTTTCAGCCCTCGATGTTGCACCGACCTGTGGAACCAATCTGAAGCCCATCTCGCCTACACTATTCCATTTTTATCCATATGTTTAGCCAATGCCCATTTAAATGCCCTTAAATTTGGTGAGTCTACTACTGTTGCAGGCAGTGCGTACCACGCCCCTAATACTTTCTGAGCAAAGAAACTCCCTTTGACATCTGTCTTGTATATCTATCATCCCTTAATTTAAAGCTAAATCCCCTTGTGCTAGCCATCACCACCTGAGGAAAACGATTCTCACTGTCCACCCTATCTAACCCTCTGATTATCTTATATGTCTCAATTAAATCACCTCTCAGCCTTCTTCGCTCTAACAAAACAGGCTCAAGTCCCTCAGCCTTTCCTCGTGAGACCTTCCCACCATACCAGGCAACATCATAGGAAATCTCCTCTGAACTAAAGCTTCTACATCCTTCCTATAATGCGGTGACCATAGCTGTACGCAATACTCCAAGTGTGGCTGCACCAGAGTTTTTTACAGCTACAGCATGACCTCATGGCTCTGAAACACAATTCCCTCTACCAATAAAAGCTAACACACTGTATGCCTTCTTAACAACCTTATCCGCCTGGATGGCAACTTTCAGGGATCTATGTACATGGGTATCGAGATCTCTCTGTTCATCTACACTGCCAAGAATCCTATCATTAGCCCAGTACTCTTTATTCCTGTTGCTCTTTCCACATTTCCACATTAAACTCCATTTGCCACACCTCAGCCCAGCTCTGCAGCTTATCTATGTCCCTCTGTAGCCCACAACATCCTTCAGCACTATCCACAAATCCACTGCCCTTAGAATCATCCACAGATTTACTAACCCATCCTTTTATGCACTCATCCTGGTCATTTATAAAAATGACAAACAAAAGTGGCACAAAAACAGATCCTTGTGGTATGCCACTCGTAACTGAACTCCAGGATTAACATTTCCCATCGATCATCACCCTCTGTCTTTTCTCAGCGAGCCAATTTCTGATCCAAACCACTAAATTACCCTCAGTCCCATGCCTCCGTATTTTGTGCACTAGCTATCTTGGGGAACCTTATCAAACACCTTACTGAAATCTATATACATCATATCAACCACTTTACCCTCATCCACCTGTTTGGTCACCTTTTCAAAGAACTCAGTAAGGTTGTGAATCATGACATACCCTTCACAAAACCATGTTGACTGTCCTTAATCAATTTATTTCTCTCCAGATGATAATAAATCGTACCTCTTATAACCTTTTCCAACACCTTACCCACAACCATCTTATAACCTTTTCCAACACCTTACCCACAACCAAAGTAAGGCTCACTGGTCTATAATTACCAGAGTTGTCTCTATTCCCCTTCTTGAACACGGGAACAACTTTTGCTATCCTCCAGACTTCTGGCACAATTCTTGCAGACAATAACAACATAAAGCTCAAAGCCAAAGGTTCTACAATCTCCTCCCTGGCCTCTCAGAGAATCCTAGGATAAATCTCATCTGGCCCAGGGTAATTAGCTATTTTCAGATTTTCCAGAATTTCTAACACCTCTTCCTTCTGCACCTTAATCCCATCTAATGTCGTACCCTGTATCTCAGTATTCTCCTCCAGCACATTGTCTTTTTCCAGTGTGAATACTTATGGAAAATAATCATTTAGTGCTTCCCCTATCTTTTCTGACTTCATGTACAACTTCCCAATACTATCCTTGATTGGTCCTACTCTTATCCTTTCCTGAAGAAGGGCCTGTGCCCGAAACGTCGAATCTCCTGTTCCCTGGATGCTGCCTGACCTGCTGTGCTGTTCCAGCAATAAAGTTTCAACCTGATCTCCAGCATCTGCAGACCTCACTTTCTCCTACTCTTACCCTAGTCATTCTTTTATTCTTGATATACCTATAGAAAGCCTTAGGGTTTTCCTTAATACTATCTGCCAATGACTTCTCATGACCCCTCCTGGCTCTTCTTAGTTCTCTCTTTAGGTCTTTCCTGGCTAGTTTGTAACTCTCAAGTGCCCTGAGCCCTCACATCTCATCCTAACATGAGCCTTCTTTTTTCTCTTTTCCTCTTGACAAGAGATTCAACTTCTTCAATAAACCACTGCTCCCTTGCTCGACCACTTCCTTCCTGCCTGACAGGTACATAATTATCAAGGACACACAGTAGCTGTTCCTTGAATAAGCTCCACATTTCAATTGTGCCCGTCCCCTGCACTTTCCTTCCCCATCCTATGCATCCTAAATCTTTCCTAATCACATTTTAACTGCCTTTCCCCTAGCTATAACTCTTGCCCTGCGGCATATACCTATCCATTTTCACCGCTAAAGTAAACATAACCAAATTTGTCACTATTACCAAAGTGCTCATCTACCTTAGAATCTAACACCTGGCCAGGTTCATTACCCAGTATCAAATCTGATGTGGCCTCCCCCCTTGCTGGCCTGACTACAAACTGTCTCAAGAAACCCTCCTGCACACATTTGACAAAAACTGACCCATCTAAAGTACTCGAACGATAGTATTCTGTGTCAATATTTGGAAAGTTAACGTTAAAGACTGCAATTGCCAGATATATAAGGCAATCTAGTTGACTTTTAAGCTCAAACGTAATGATCTTACTTTTCAACAGAGATGGGTTTCTTTGGATATAAATTTATTTTGAAACAAATCTAAAATTAAACCTATGCAATCATTCACAATAGAAGGCTAACTAAATGTCTTGGTTTGGCAGAGATGGGAGGGTGCTGTGGAGACCATAGTACTATGGAAATGTCACTCAATAAGTGATCCAGTGGCCCGGGCTAATATTCTGGGGGACATAGCTTCATATCTCTCCATGGTTAATAACATTTAAATTCAATTATCAAAACTGAAACTCAGGCTAGTCTAGGTGTCAACATGAATCTGAGGTTCATTGTCTAAAACCATTTGGTTCACTAACGTTCTGAAGACAAAACTTTCTGGCATCCTTACCTGGCCTGGCCTACATGTGACTCCAGAACCACAGCAATGTAGTTGACACTCAGTTTGCCCTCTGAAATGACAAAACAAGCCATTCAGTTTAAGGCAATTAGGATGGCTTTATATGCCCTCATCCAATGAAAGAACAAGGAAAAATAATCTAAATTATAACAGAGGTTGTTTGGCTTGCACAACCACAATCGTTAATACAAAGGAAGATAAAATCTGTGCATCTCTCTGAAAAAAAAACTCATATAATTCCAGAGATGCATGATCTGTTAAGTCTTTCAGACAGTTTCTACTTTTCTTTATCCACAGTAATTGGTTTTAAAAGATCTATTTTCATAAGTACATGTTTCATAATTATAGAAATTTGAAATAACTTCTTGTTTTGGAACCAACAAATTAGATACAACTAAACATGTATAACAATGTTTAAACTCACAGTTACCCACAACTGGACTCACAAGATACACAGCACAGAAGGAGGATATTTGGCCCATTAACAATGTGCCAGCTCTTTAGTAGAGTTATACAATTAGAACCCTCCCTTGCTCCATTCCATAACCCTGTAAATCAATACACTAACAGTGTCCTTTACAAGAAACAATATGGTTTTTGTTGGACCTGTATAATGCTTAGCTGTATTTAGTGAAGACTTTGTCTACCGTGCACATCATAGGCTTGTTGTGAACAGTGAGGTCTTTGTTTGATTTTCAAACATTTTTGAAGTTATTTCAATTGATCCACTGTACAACAGATTGTGTCAAATAAAAAGTATTATAAATCATAAAGTTGGATAATTGTGTTAATAGTAGACCTTGTCACAGACAACATTGTCTTTTGTAATTCAGTATGATAGCATTTCAGACAGTTCAGTACAAGATAAACATATTAGCTAACTTCCATCTTCAGGTACAAAATCTTCAGGAACCAAAAAAAAATCTAACATTACCTTTGTCTGGTTGAAAGGAACACTGTTTTCAAATATCCGTCAATCTGCCAGTTGCATTATGGTACAATCTAAAATTAAACAGAGAACAAAGTACTGAAAACATTAACATATTAAAGCTACTTGAACTTTAATGTATGTCTATGTGCAGTTTAACCAAAGGAGTTCCAATTCCAATAAGGTTGTCCAGAATTAAATAGTCCCTGAAGAAAGATCAAATTAACCCATGTTGCTTTCCAATATTCCCCTGCGAGTTACAGACTTCTATCTTTTTGATCCTTCTGAAGCCCTGGTCTCTGAGCTCCAGTTACTGATAATTTTTCAAGCTGTCATTATTCTGACAACATTCCACTTCTGAATAAGCAGCAAAGAAGGCCATTTTGGTTATAAATAACAGATCTCAAAGCTGAGCTCATCAGCTCGACAATTCAGCAAATTTTCCAATTAATAGTTCCCTCAGTCTTGCAATGACCTCTTTTCACATCTGCCTTCTTGATTTCCTGCTCCCTCTTTAGCCTTCAAATACTTAATTAATCTAAGATTACAAAAGTCAGTGGATGGGAAGGATAATTTAAACGCCTTCATTTTAGGAGATCACAGTATAATGAAGAAGGACAAAGTTGATTCTCTATCCCTAGTTAGCAAATGTTTAAACAACTTTATACCATTTAAGACAAACTGTATTTGACTTGCTTTTGATATTCATTAGACATACTAAAAGTACAGCAAGCAGAGACTGGACATAAGGTTTCTACTAAGACCAATTATTCTT
This sequence comes from Chiloscyllium plagiosum, assembly GCF_004010195.1. Classification (NCBI taxonomy): domain Eukaryota; kingdom Metazoa; phylum Chordata; class Chondrichthyes; order Orectolobiformes; family Hemiscylliidae; genus Chiloscyllium; species Chiloscyllium plagiosum. Next base: position 41,944,685 of record NC_057727.1, read on the forward strand.
ATTGTTAGCCATTAACTATAAGGTCTTTCTGACATGGATTTATTAAAAGGTGAATAGCACTTTTTACTACAATTTCCTACTTTAAATTCATGTATTACTGTATATGTATCAGTTATTAACACTGTCAACTGAAGGCAGTCCATGTTAATATAATGGTGCCATGAATTTTCTTTAATTATATTTTTAGTTTGACTTCATGTTAAGTTGTCTATATAATAAACTGCAATATTGCCTCATGGGCAACCATTAACCAGAGCTGAATACCTGATTTTTAAACGGAACAATTTTAACAGAGAAATTGAGTTTTTGCTTTGGGTGTTTGGGTGTTCAGGATCAGGAGACCAGGTCAGGTGTAGAAGTCCAGTATAGCCAGTCTGGGCATCAGTGATAACTCATCCAGGGATGTGCACAGAGATCACTCAGGTGTCTGGTTTTTCATTAGTCATGGCTGTCATTCCAAGTCGGTCAGTAAGGTTGGCCTGTGGTCAGTCTTGGGCCTCTGTTCATTGAAAGTCAAGGTGGGGGGGGGGGAATGTTGTCAGGGCCCCTTTCTGTAGTGGGTACTTTGGAGAAGTCATTAGGGGGAATTGAAGCCAGCAAATTGGGATGCAGAGGGGACAATAATTCTGATGGCCAGATTGAAGGGGAGCAGTTCAACATATAAAGGGTGCAAGATGATAGTGCCATAACAACATTATGGTAACTAGAGATTCTGATTTAGTGGTGCACATTGACGGATGGATATTGCTGAGTGTTCAAAACAGGACAGAGTGGGCTCAGTTCAACTTGTCAGTATTCAGTACCATGTGGTAGTATCAGTGTACATTTTATAGTCATGTCTCTGGAGTAGAACTTTAATTCATAAATTTCACAAATAGAGTTGAGTGTGCTATCATTGAGCCAAAGGCTGGTACCTAATGGAATAGCTAGATAAACATTTTTCCCTGCTATTGTAAATGCAAATCAGAAACTGTTGAAACTAAAGGAATGTCAAAAACTCCCACTCATATTCCTTCAGCTGTCACACCCACATTCGGTCGACTCCCCGCCCAACCAACTTTGTGTAGGATACAGAGTCAGGAATAGCACGTGTATCATAATTATTGGATTTAATCTCAGGTTGACATAGTTAGAATTTTGTTTTGAATGACTAATTCCTTTAATAGTGCTGAGCTTTGCTGGAAGATTATCTTTGGAAGATTCCAATTCTAATGTATGAAAGGCAATCTTCAATTTTATGAAACATGTCTTCCTGCATAATAATGGTACATAATGTCATCCTTAGAGATTTGCTCTACTGTTTAATATGATATTAATATGTACATTCACACCTTGCTTAGAAGAGAAGTTTCCAATTCTGTAGTATTTAATTCCAAAGTGTAAATGGAAAATAATGATATGAACTTTGTATGTTTCTCTTGCTTACTAATTAATGTGAAAGGTAACAGGGTGGGCTGAAACAATTTAAAGAACAAAGAACAGTATAGCATTGGAATTGGCCCTTCAGCCCATCCAGACTGTGTTTCTAAACTAAAACCTTTTTGCTTCTACACTGACTGTATCCCTCTGCCTGTTCATGGATCTGTAAAGATGAATCTTAAGTGTTGCCATTGTATGTGTTTCTATGACCTCTTCTGGCAGCACATTCCAGGCATTTCTTACTCTTGGTGTCAAAAGCTTGTCTCTCACATCTCCCTTAAATTCTCCCTCCTTCACCTTAATCCTACATCCCCGAGAACTGACATTTCTACCCTGAAAAAAAGACACTACCTATTCTATCCATGCCTCTCTAATTTTGTAAGTCTCTATCGGGTCATCCCTCAACCTCCAGCATTCAAGTGAAAACAATCTCTCTTTGTAGCTAATACCATAGCTAATACCCTCCAATCCAGGCAACATCCTGGTAAACAGTTTCTGTACCTTCTCCAAAGTGTCCAACGCTTTTGGTAGTGTAGCAACTAGAACTGTCTGCAATATTCGAAGTGAGATCGAACTAGAATTCTATACAGCTGCAATACGACTTGCCAATTTTTATATTCTATGTCCTGAAGAAGGATCACTGGACCCAAGACATTAACTGTGATCTCTGTTCACAGATGCTGCCAGAATTGCTGAGCTTTTCCAGCAATTTCTGTTTTTGTTATTTGTAATGTATGTCCTGACTGGTAAAGGCAGGGATGCTGTATTCCTTTTCCACGATCTTATATACTGACACTTTCAGGGAACTGTGGAGCTAGAGGCCTAGATCTCCTTGTAGGTTAATACATCTAAGGATCTGCCATTTGCTGTATACCTCCCTCCTGCATTAAATCTTCTAAAATGCATAACCTCACATTTATCTGGATTAAATATTGTCTGCCATTTCTCTGCCCAAGTCTCAGCCTATCCTGATCCTGTTGTATCATCTAGCAATCCTCTTCACTATCCACAGCTCCCCCAATCTTTGTGTCATCCACAAACTTACTAAGCAGACCACTACATTCTCCTCCAACTCATTTGTATATATACTACAAACAATTGAGGTATCAGCATGATTACTGCAAAACACCACTGGTCACAGATCTCCAATCAGAGAAATACCCTTCCACCGGACTCTGTCTTCTATGACCAAACCAATTCTATATCCATTTTACCAGCTCACCAGGGATCCCATGTGATTTCACCTTCTGTATGAAGTCATAAGTCACATGACACCAGGTTATAGTCCAAAAGGTTTATTTATAATCACAAACTTTCGAGGTGCTACTCCTTTGTCAGGGTCTGAAAATTCTGAAAGCTTATGATTTAAAAAAAAACCTGTTGGACCATAACATGGTGTCGTCTGACTTCTGACTTTGTCCACCCCAGTTCAACGCCGGAGCTCCACATCATGGCTATCTCCTGTATGAGCCTTGCTAAAGTCCATGTAGACAACATCCACCTCCCTGCTCTGATCAATAACCTTTGTCACTTCCTCAAAAAACTCAATCAAATTTGTGAGACACGACCTCCAGTGCACAAAGCCAGGCTGCCTTTCACTAATAAGGCAAAAGTGAGGACTGCAGACACTGGAGATTAGAGTCAAGATTAGAATGGTGCTGGAAATGCACAGCAGGTCAGGCAGTATCCGAGGAGCAGGAAAATCATGGTGAAGGGCTCCTGCCTGCAATATCAATTTTCTTGCTCCTCGGATGCTGCCTGACCTGCTGTGCATTTCCAGCACCACTCTAATTTTGACACTTATCACTAATAAGTCCATATTTTTCCAAATGTGAATAAATCCTGCCACAAGTATCTTCTCCAATAATTTCCCCACCACTGATGTAAGACTCACCAGCTGTAATTTCCCTTCTTAAACAAAGGAACAACATTAGCTATTCTACAGTTCTCTAGGATCCCTCCTGTGACTATAGAGGATACAAAGATTTTGAAGAAGGCCCAGCAGCTTCCTCCCTCGCCTCCCTCAGTATTTTTCAATAGATCCTATCAGTTCTTGGGTAATTGTCTACTTCAATGTCTTCAAAAACCTAACACCTCCTTCTTTGTTATATCTGCCTGAACTAGAATATTACATATCACTCCCGAGACTCACCATCCACCATGTCCTTCTCTTTCATGTATACTGATGCAAAGTATTCTTTAAGACCCTCACAAACTTCCTCCAACTCCATATATAAGACCATAAGATCATAAGACATGGGCATGGAAGTAAGGCCATTCGGCCCATCAAATCCACTCCGCCATTCAATCATGGTTGATGGGCATTTTGACACTCTCCCCATAGCCCTTAATTCCTTGTGAGATCAAGAATTTATCAATCTTGGCCTTGAAGACATTTAACGTCCTGGTCTCCACTGCGCGCTGTGGCAATGAATTCCACAGGCTCACCATTCTCTGGTGAAGAAATGTCTCCTCATTTCTGTTCTAAATTGACCCTGCCTAATTCTAAGGCCTGCTCAAGGGTCCTAGTATCCTCGCTTAATGGAAACAAATTCCCAGCATCCACCCTTTCTAAGCCATGCATTATCTTGTAAGTTTCTATTAGATCTCCCCTCAACCTTCTAAACTCTAATGAATATATTCTCAGGATGCTCAGCTGTTCATCGTATGTTAGGCCTACCATTCCAGGGATCATCCGTGTGAATCTCCATTGGACACGCTCCAGTGCCAGTATGTCCTTCCTGAGGTGTGGGGCCCAAAATTGGACACAGTTTTCTAAATGGGGCCTAACCAGAGCTTTACAAAGTCTCAGTAGCACCTCACTGCTTTTACATTCTAACCCTCTTGATATAAATGACAACATTACATTTGCTTTCTTAACCACAGACTCAACCTGTAAGTTAACCTTTAGACAATGCTGGACTAGTACTCCCAGATCCTTTTTCACCGATATGAATTTTCTCACTGTTTAGAAAATAGTCCATCCCTGTATTCTTTTTTCCAAAGTGCAAGACCGCGCACTTGCTCACATTGAATTTCATCAGCCATTTCCTAGACCACTCTCCAAAACTCTATAAATCTTTCTGCAGCCTCTCCACCTCCACAAAACTACTTGCCTGTCCACCTAACTTCGTATCATCGGCGAACATCGCCAGAATTCCCCAGACCCATCATCCAGATCATTAATATATAAAGTGAACAGCTGCGACCCCAACACTGAATCCTGCAGAACACCACTTGTCACTAGCTGGCATTCCAACAAATAACCTTTTATCCCAACTTTCTATCTTCTGTCAGACAGCCAATCCTCAATCCATGCCAGTAGCTCACCTCGAACATCATGGGCCTTCACCTAACTCAGCAGCCTCCCGTGAGGCACCTTATCAAAGGCCTTTTGGAACTCTAGGTAGATGACATCTACTGGGTTACCCTGGTCTAACTTATTTGTTACCTCTTCAAAGAATCCTAACACGCTTGTCAGGCATGACCTTCCCTTACTAAATCCATGCTGACTTGTTCTAATCCAACTCTGCACTTCCAAGAATTTAGAAATGTCATCCTTAATGATGGATTCTAGAATTTTACTGCCAACGGAGGTTAGGCTAGAATTGGTTTGGCCATAGAAGACAGAGTCCGGTGGAAGGGTGTTACTCTTAGACTTACTGGCTTTAGTCTCTAACTCCTCTTCAGTCATTTCACTCGTTAACTTACTGGTCAGGTTCCCTCTCCCCTGACGCACTAGGTATACTCTCAGAAATCAGGCAATATTGCAAACAGCAAGTTAACTTAATCATGCAGATGTTCCTCCTTCTAGATCTTAAGAAGAATTCTTTCTAATTTTCACATCACAGAATTCTTTTCTTTCCGCAAATATCATTCGGAGTAAAAGCAGCATTACATTTCAAACCTTGGTGGAGTAATGTCAGATTGTGTAAAAAAATAGTTATATCGTTCATATGTTATTGAACTTGATTTTTCAAGCCAGTGCTATGTACACAGAAAGTATCCAAATAGAATAACAGAAATGTATTAATGGGACACAATTGAAATCATCTTTAAAGAATATAGTTACTACTGATATCTTGAAATTATTATATTTTGTGTTGAATAAGCTGTAAAATGTTAATGACACTCCACGTTTGAAAAAGCTCTATAAACATTACATGCCTTTTCCAAGTTACTTTATTACAGTATAGTGAGAGATAAAGTTCAAATTCCAATTCAGCAAGGGCTTTACTTTAACTGAACTGTTTTCAACTTCTTCAAGTATTTGGATGCACAGAAAAAGAATGAGACACGAGGCATGCTGTTATTACTGTACTTAAAAGAAACCTGATTGAGGTCTCTAACATGATCAATGTGCTCAATAGGTTAGATGTGGAGAGAATATTTTCTGTTGTGCGAAAATCAAAAATAAGAGGCCACAGGTGTGCGATAGCTAGTTACAAGCATCATAGGGAAAATAAGGAGCGATTAGAATGCAGAACTTGGTACCATTGAAATATTTGAAGTCACTGGTCTTGATACTTTCAAAAAGAAATTAGGTAAGTGTATGAGAGAAAAGAAAACAGAAAGCGATGCTGAATAACTGAGATGAGGTAGATGGACTTATAAGATCAAACAACCATAAAAAACGGAAACAAGAGTAGATCATAAAGCCCTTCAAGATGCCATCATCATTCAATATGATGACAACTGATCTGATTGTGGCCTTATCTTCAATTTCCTGACAGCTCCCATAAGCTCAGAATTATATATGGTTCAATAAGAATCATATATGATTCTTCTCAACTCCAATACTTCACTGAGTCTCAAAGTTCTGCCCTGACCATGAGCCTGGTGGTGATGTCTCCAATGCTGAGCTGCAGCCTTACCGCATCATCCTGGTGCTGCCGAACAACCTGGACTCCAACATCAGCCACCTCAACAACTTCAGCCTTTTCTTCTGCTACTGCCTGACCAAAGTTGGTGAGCTGGTATAGCTCATATGAGGTATTGGGATGGTGAGTACACAAAATAATATTTCAAAACATTAAAAAGTACTTTAAAAATACAGATTTTCATTGAATGATTTATAATTATACATTGTACTCAAAAGAAAATGTATTGAATATTGCAGTGCTGCTTTATTGCAGTTTTGTTAGCATTTGCATTCATATGAATTTTGAAATGTTAACATGGGGATTTATTGAGAAATTGTTTGAGAAATGTATTCAACAGTGCTTTATCTGACTCTTCCAGAAATGGCAAAGGCCTTCGTTTCATGGCTGGCATTTTTAATGCACACAATAAAAGGCTTGGTAGGCACCAGATAATGTGCTCAGTTCTTTACCTCTCCTGTACCTGCTCTAATGGGACAGCATGGTGTCTCTTTTGTTGTGGGTTTCTTTTATTGTTAAAATTCATGCATGGGATAAAAGTGTTGCTCGCTGGACTAACATTTATTGCCCACCCCTAGTTGCTCTGAAGATGATGATGAGTTGCCAACTTGAATCACTGTAGTCAAATTCTGCAGTACATTCCAATTTAATTTATGGTCATTATGTGTGGTATTTGGTTCTGAGTTTTTTTTTATTGTTCAACACAGTTGTCACTGGTTGCACCCAATATCTGATTAATTATTTCTCAATGTATTTATGTAGTCAGAATACACATAAGGACTTACATATATATATATATATATATATAAATCCTTTGTATGTTGACGTTCTGTGTTGCAGTTATAACTCATATAAGGGCTGAAACTTGTGTGAGGACACAGCTTTGAATATTGTGCATAGTGTTGGGCCCCATCTCTCAGGAAAGATGTAATGGCCCTAGAGTGTGTTCAGAAGAAGCTCACAAAAATGGTTCCAGGAATGAATAGCTTAACATACGAGGAATGTTTGAGGACTCTAGGTTTATACTGTATAGAGTTTAGACGGATGAGAGGGGGGGGATCTAATTGAAACATACAGAATACTGAATGGCCTGGACAGAGTAGATGTTGGGAAGATGTTTCCATTGGTAGTAGTGACTAGGACCTGAGGGCACAATCTAAGAGTGAAGAGAAGACCTTTTAGAACAGAGATAATGAGAAACTTCATTAACCAGAGAATGGTGAATCTGTGGAATTCATTGCCACAGAAGGCTGTGGAGGCCAGATCATTGAGTATAATTATGACAGAGATAGATAGATTCTTGAGTATCCAGGGATCAAGGGTTACAGGGAGAATGGGGTTGGAAACCTATCCGACATGATTGAATAGCAGACCAGACTGACTGGCCTAATTTCTGCTGCTATGTTCAAACATTTTACTTGCAAATATTTGTATATTCAACCAAATAGATGGTTCTACCCTCGTTACATTTAATGTTTATATGAAAGAAAGCAAGGTGGGTCTGTAACCATATCAAATGGTATGTTATTATTTGAAGAGCATTGATGGAAGGACTTGCAGTGGGTGGTGACTCTTCAATCTTTTCAGCATTTATGGGAAATGCATTTTTTAGTTATATTTCTTGAGGCAATATTAGAACACTTCCAAACTAGCGTGAGGTTATTCTGAAGGGTAATTTCAATTTGAATTGGCATATTTACAATTGGGATTTGGGAGTTCTCAGACATAAATCTCAAAAAGTTAGTATCCAAGTTCAGTTGGTAATAAGGAAGGCAAATTGAATGTTGGCCTTTACCTCAGAAGGAAATGGATTACAAAAATAGGGAAGTGCTGCTAAAACTATAAGAGGCATTAGTCAGACCACAGCTGGATTACTGTGAACTGTTTTGGGACTTTATCCAAAAGAAGATGCACCAGCATTGGATGCATTCCAGGGAAAGTTTACTAGGCTGATCCAGGATATGGAAGGATTGTCTTATGAGGAGACATTGAGTAGTTTGGGCCTGTACTCATTGGAAGGATGAGATGCAACCTTATTGAAACATACCTGATTGAGGTCTTTAATTCTTATGGTCACAAACAAGAACAGAAATTTCAGGAAAAGCTCAGCAGGTCTGGCAGCATCTGTAGAGAAAAAGAAGGATTAACGTTTCGGGTCCACTGACCCTTTCTTCACAACCAGGTTGTTGCAAAGAAGGGCCACTGGACCTGAAATATAAACTTTGCTTTCTCTCACACATACTGCCAGACCTGCTGAGTTTTTCCAGTAATTTCTGTTTTCAGATTTCCAGCATCAGCTTTTCTTTTTTTTTTGCTATTGCTTAGGGTGTTTGACAGGCTGAATGTGGAAAGGTTGTTTCCCCTTATGGGAGCCCAATTAGGTGAAAATGGGTACTGCAGATTTGGAAATTAGAGTCAAGATTAGAGTAGTGCTGGAAAAGTACAGCAGGTCAGGCAACATCCGAGGAGCAGGAAAATCGATGTTTTGGGCAAAAGCAATGGAAGTCAATGCTAGTCAACTCTTGGAGTGTAGTGAATTGGTGGAATTCTTTAGCATTAGGGCTGTAGATGCTGGATTAATAGGTATAGTAATTAATAGGATCAGCCTAGTAAATGCTGAGATAAACAGGTTTTTAATCAGTGAGGGAATTAAGGGTTATAAAGCCGTCATAGAGATGTACAGCATGGAAACAGACACTTCAGTCCAACTCGTCCACGTCAACTAGACACCTCAAATGTTCTGCAGAAAAGGCAGGCTAGTGGAATTGGGGATTATCAGATCAACTAAGATCTCATTGAATGGGGGAGCAGACTTGAGCTGAATGGCCTAATCTGCTCTTGCATTTACAGGGAAGAGTGACTGAGGAATGATGCCAGTACAATGTCACAGTCAGAGTGATGGATCATGAGCTTTGGTGGCAGGAGTGTGCAGTAGCAGACTGAGAGTGAGTGAAAGTTATCAGAGACAATGGTGGCACTAACCCACGAGAAGTACAAAAAAATCATTACCTTCTTCCTGCTGGATATTCCTCCAGATTACACACATCACATTGACTTGGGTGGAAACTTTCAACCAGACTGTCAGAGTCTGGTTTTTATAGTTTTGTGTGGTGATCCTGAGGAAGGAAGAACACTCTTTTCTCCAGTACCTGATTCATCACGACCTTCTGTTCCCTATCAATGAAGCAGGGTGCTACTTTTTCTTTGTCATCCATTTCTGCAGAAATTCTTCAAACAGTGAAGACCAGCTACTCATTGACAATACTTAACCTGGTGCACAACTGCAAATTACATCTCGTGCCAGCACCAGGAATCCCAGAAGATCCTGGCAGTGGCAAGTTCTTTCACCATTGGTGATCATTCGATAACATGAACATATGCAATTAGGTGAGTTGTGGAAGATTTTGTGAGATAACTCAATAACAGAGAGAGAGAGAGAGAGACAGACAGACAGACAGACTCCACAAAACTTTCTGAAATTGACACTGAGCCATATGATTAAAATTAAACTTTTTATTCTTATTATCCTTATCATTAGAAAATAAACATAAATCTGAAATAACACTTTACCATTATTCCCATACTGAGTAAGAATGCATAGCAGCATGCTGAAAAAGAATTAAAAAGAAACACTTTACAATATCATTAAATACGTTGGTCAGTACAGAACTGCTCCTTCTGACTGCATTGTGATTCACTCTGCTGGTAGGGTTAATATGGATTGAAATTTTTAATTGATGGCAACTTAATATTTGATAAACTTATTCAATCTAAACTAAAGATTGTAAGTAAAATAAAGTCCCTAAATAAGTGCTTGAAATTTGGAACAAAATGATTTAACTGATTTCTACTATCATTTTATCAGGTGCAACACCTCAGTCATTTTAAGGGTTGGTTTTCCCAGTAAACTATTAGAAAATTCAAACAGCAACATGATTAAACTTTTGAAACTTTGACTGAGGTCTTAACACAACCAAGTCTTAAGATAACTCCCACTCTATGAAGAAGTAAACTGGTATGTTTACGTCATATACAAGCCTTTAACTGATTGCTATGTTTGCCAAAAGATTTGACTAGAATGGCTAATTACATTATGGATTAGTTCTAATAACTTCTATTTTCTCATTAGTTCTAATAAATGTTAATTTCTAATTATCTGTTTGATTTCAGCTTAAAACAATTAATAAAGAGAAAGGTGAAATTCTTGTAGAAGATTGAAGTAATCTCGAGTGGCATGTGATGCAGTGTGGTGAAGCACTAACGTGCCATGAAATACAATCATCAAATATATGTTTGAATTTATTGTGCAAGTGAATCTCAGCTGTACACTTTGAGGAGTCATTTCTTGTCAAGAAGAAAACATAAATGTTTTCCATAAGGTTCTCACATAGCCCTTGGTGACTGATAACAACACAGTATTGGTAAAAGAAATTAATGCACACTGCGGGTGCCCTTTCCTCAAGGGGACGGGGCACCCAGCCAGAGGCAAAACCATGTACAGGCCATCAGAAATCTCCTCTTAGGATAATCCAGAGGTGCTGAGCCTATTAACTCCACACTCCCAGTCTTCCTCCGACCCTTGGAAGTTGAAGCTGAGGAGGGTTCACTTGACAAAACAACCCTCAAGATGTCTGGTCCATCCAGACACAAGGACCCCACAGGGTCACTGACCAATCATTGAAAGCCAAAGGGCTCCACTGCCACGCAGGCTGTCTCTATGTCAACTGTAAAACCTGGAGCAACACTGAGAATATAATGGGAGAAAAATAAATAATAACCCTCTGACTGCACTTTGGTGACAGAAGTGACAACACACTGCATATAAAGTATTATGGTTGGATAAACTTTATGCCTTTTGCACTACATCTGTTGGCTTGAGTCTTTATCTAGTTCTAAATCTAACAGTGCCAGCATGATGCTTCACATCATTGATACAGTTGTGTTATGGATTGATGTCGGTGTTGACAGCCTGCTGCAGCTGGAAGTGAGAGGAACAAGGCAGTAATGAGGTGAGATGTGCAATTAATAAGTCTTTAACAAGCAGTAATTCCACTTTTTGAAAGAACTCCCTTCTTCCTTGAAAAATCTCACCTCAATGCATGGAATTTAGTGAAAAAATGCAATGAATTGCTCCTGACAGTGCAAATGGACTTGCCTGATTTCTTGTGTGATTCTGACACATTGCTTTCATTGTTCAGGCCCCTTTACAATCCTGTACGTTTTGAAGCAGTGAGATTGTTATTTGAAATAGAGTGGCACTAGGTGTCCTTGAGTTTAAGCAAACTGCCCGATGATAAACTCTCAGTTGAGTTAAACTGCAGTTTATTACTGATCTGTAAGTGTATAACACATCTAGAACAAGCAAATTGAAAACATCTCTTTCTGCCTTCTCTTGGTGTGAGTGAAAAGACAGAAAAACTAAGCAAAAGGAAATAATTTTAATACAAGGAGAGGCCTAGGACCCCCAGATCAACTTAAAGTAAAGAATAACTGTCACTTTATATGTCATCATTACTAAAAACAAAAGGAACTGTGAGAGATAACTTAACCATGTGGTCAAATGACCAGAATGGCCCAAAATTTAACATTCTAAATTGATCCACAATCAGAGAAAATAGCTGACAAAACATTGGCTAAACTAAAGTAACCAGCAGCCACCAGCTACAGAGAAGAGTAGAAACCAAGGTCAAAGAGATCACAAAGGTTCAGGGGAAACCAGGTACAACCAGCCTGAGGATTTTTTTAATTTCAAAAATATACTTTATTCATAAAATATTTTGATGATCTGTACAATTGGTCATGCCATACATACGTAAACATTCCATTTCTTGGCATACAGAGATAGAGTAATCATTCATATATACAGGTCTGTATGATTACTATCCACATGTTTAGCAGGGGGGTCAGCGGAGCCCCCTTACTGCGTCAGACCCCTGTGCTTAGGCAGGCAGACGTTACACGGTGGTCTTTCCCCACCGTGCCTTGGCGGCAGCTGCCCCAAGCTTCAGCGCGTCCCTCAACACATGGTCCTGGACCTTGGAATGTAACAGTCTGCAACACTCAGTCGGGGTCAACTCCTTCAGTTTCGGACCGCCTGAGGATTATGTGTTGGAGAAGTATCGATCAGACTTTATGGCACCTTAACTTCCAGCCAGTACCTGAGGATGTGCACTTTACACAGGCCTGGCAGGGCGACAGTGAAGGGTGTTGGCGTGGCCCTATTGGATGCTTTTGAAGACCGTTCATGACACCTCTGGCCAAAGGTTACAGGAAGATCTGGGGCAAGGGGATAAAAATAAAACACCTGGGAGCCACACCCCCAGCAGAGACTCAATCTAACTCATCAGTGCAACACCAATCACCTGGACAGAGAGATCACCAGAGAAATCCAAGACCCAACTTTATGGCAGAGAGCCAGGAGAGGAGGGAGATTCTGATAGCCCAGCATCAATACATCGTGGGAAATATACTTTCTCAGATGAATAGAACTGGAAGAGTAAATATCATGGGAATTTGGGAAATGCTGACATGGTGTATTTACTTGGGAAGATTTAAGTACTGAATTCTAAGCCCCTTTATGTGCGTCATAGACAAGAAGTCTTGGATAAAGTATTTTTAATACATAAACTCCTTAAAGTGTCCAAAGCAAAGGCAACACCACCTTTTAGATCTTTGGACTTTCACTCATTGCCTATATTTTTTCACTCATGATATTTGTGTCAAACAGTCTGTTTTTTGTGTATCACAATTGTGTATGTTTCATTTGGGTTTTTAAAGGAATATAGTTTAAGTTTCAAGTAGATCCGTGATCCTTCTCTTTCCCCATTTATTAAACTTGTATGCTAGAGAAGAGTTAGTTTCTGTTAATAATGAAATCTGATGTGAATTGTTTTTGTCCTGAAAAGCAGTCAGTCAGGCAAATTGGTCACCATGGTGATCTAACTGGGTACTTATATATAATTGTGATGGCTTGTGGAGGAGTTATGTTGTGATAGTGACAATGAGAGTGCTGATCAGAGATCAGTTGTCTCCAAACTTTCATTTAATTTTTAAAAAGTATAATGCCTGGATGTGAAGTTTCTAAAAGCTACTCTCTGCCCATGGGGTGGCATAGTGGTTAGCATTGCTACCTCACAGTACCAAGGGACTGGGTTCGATTTCCACCTTTGGCGATTGTCTGTGTGGAGTTTGCACATTCTCCCCGTGTTTGCGTGGGTTTCCCCCAGGTCCCACGACCCAAAGATGTGCTGGCTAGGTGAACTGGCTATGCTAAATTTCCCATAATGTTATTTACGTTAGTCAGGGATAAATACAGGGGAATGAGTCTATTGTTATTAACATAATGTTAGGTGCATTAGTCAGGGATAAATATAGTGTCGGGGAATGGGTCGGGGTGGGTTAATCTTCAGAGGGTCGGTGTGGACTTGTTGGGCTGAAGGGCCTGTTTCCATACTGTAGGGAATCTAATCTAATCTGCAGAGTTGACTTGTTTTTAACTGTAAATAAAAGTTTGTTGAACAACATTTTCCATAGTTAAATCTTGACCAATCAGAATCCACTTGCTAGCCAATTAAAATCCTTCACCTATTATTCCTTTGTTCTTTTTAAAGTAATCTAACAAATCAAATGATGGAGTTAAAAAGGATTGCTCATTTGATTCTGTGCTGACTTTTTTTCTTTCAAAAATTATTTGTAAGCTACTTTAACAGAAACAAAGTATAAGTAATGAAGAAAATCAAAGTCCCATTTGAGGTCAGTGATGTTGACTTCAGTTTTGACTTTGCAAAGATGTATAAAACAGTATCCTGTACTTGTAAAAGTTTGAGGATGAAGAATAAATGCTGATTTAATAATTCAATTTTTTTTTGTTTTCACCAACTTGGTGTAGGAAAATGAGGTGCCACTTGTTTCTGAATTTAAATAAAAAATATATTTAAAGACTTTTGTAAAGGTAAAAAAAAAAATAAAATCCTTCACCTCATGCACTATAAATTGTTGCTTCCTCGGTGTTGGACTGGGGTGTATAAATTTAAAAATCACACAACACCAACTTATAGGTTCCTCACTGCCCACCACCAAAATCACCAATAACTACTCAGTCTATCTGTCTCGTGCATCTCCATCAAGGATGGGCACCTCAGCACCTCACTCTACTGCAAACCCACAGATAACCTCAATGCTACACTTCTCCAGCTTCCATCTGAAACATATTAAAACAGCCATCCAATATGGGCAAGCCCTACACATACACAGGATCTGTTCAGATGAGGAGGAACGTGACAGGTACCTAGAAGTACTCAAGGATTCCCTCATAAGAACAGGGAATATTCATCTCATTGACTGCCAGTTCCAATATCCCACAGCGAGAAACCGTAATGACCTCCTCAGGAGACAGACATGAGCTGCAACCCTTCCTTGTCCAGTACGTCCCAGGAGCCGAAAAACTACGCTATGTTTTTCGCAGCCTGCAACACACTTTCAACAAGGACGAGCATCTCGCCAAGACCTTCCCCACACCTTCACTTCTCGCCTTTAAACAACCACCAAACCTCAAACAGATCAGTTTGTAGGGAACTGCCCGGTTTTCAAGACAACACCATACAACCTTGTCACAGTAGAAGCTGTAATACATTTCAGAGTGTCGACACAGATACCACCATTACACATGGGGACAACTCCCATCGTGTATGTGGCAGGTACTCACGCGACTTAGCCAATGTTATCTATCTCATACATGCAGGCAAGGATGCCCTGAATGATACACTGGTGAGACCGAGCAGAATGGACTCCGCACAACAATCAACAGACAGGAGTGTTCCCTCCTAGTCGGTGAACACTTCAGCGGTCTGGGACATTCGACCTCGGACCTTCAGGTGATCGTCCTCCAAGGTGGACTTCGGGACATGCAACAAACCAACATGGCCGAGCAGAGGCTGATAGCCAAGGGATGGCCTCAACCTGGACTTTGGGTTCATGTCACAGTACAGCTGACCCCACTGTACCACAGACACACACACACACACACTCATAGACGCATGTGCACACACACAGACACTCCTACAGACACACACACACACTCCCACAGACCCATACACTCATGCAGACCCTCTCTCATACACAAGCTTTCTCTCATACACTCCATACTCTCTCACACACCTTCTCACAGACTTATACCTCCTTACACTCTCACACATACACACACTCTCTCATCTACACTTATAATGATCCCCACACACACACACACGCATATTAGTTTATGGGGTGAATTTCTACTTGCAGAATTATATTTTATTTTGCTCAAAAACTGCATGAAACCATGTAAGATTCTGTAAATCCATTTTTTAAGATTAGAATAAGTCTGAACGTTTATGGCACAGACAGTTTCACACAGGGCACCTCGTACCTTCAATACATTATCTGGGCTTACATGACACCAATCCCTTGAGAATGTAACTTTTAAAAAGTTTTGCGATTCACATATGAAAGAACTGAAACCAACATGTTCATTCGAAAAGATGAGAGACTTAACAAACAATCCAGGTCTTTTCAATGTATAATTTCAGTTACATCACACTGTAAACGTTTGCTATAAATTCTGTGTCTTATGATCTTATACTCCACAACCACCTGAAGGGACAGTGCTCCAAAAGCTAGTGCTCCCAAATAAACCTGTTGGACTATAATTTGGTGTGTGATCTTTAACCTCTGGAATGAGGCATTTTGCATCAATGCAAGATGAAATAATGTCATCATATGTCTCTTTCAACAGTCGTATATTCAACTTCTGTACCACCAAGCAACTATTCCTTTAGAATCAATTGTTTTCCATTTATGCTTCCATCTGTACAATACAGAATACTTGAGGCAGAAGTCAAGAAAACTTCAGGTAGATCTTTACTAGTATAATTGTGTATGCAGCCACCAAATATAGCAGGACAACAATAGCCCTTTGGAAGAGAATTTGGAGAGTAACTCAGATTCGGATAGTTCAAATAGTCAGGAAAACTTTAGATGTGTAGCATGGCATTCTAAAATGCAAACTTAGCAGCTAAGACTCCCCGTTAGTTGCACTAACTCATGAACATCAGTTCCTTTACTTCCAGTCTGTTTCCCTCAACAGCATAACTGGACATTTGAGACTAGTTGTGAAAAACAGAAAACCACAACACTACACCACAACATAATGCATTGGTGCATTTTACATGACAACACTATGATATTTCAGTTAATGGGACCATGTTTAGTGGTCAATATTGCTAGGTATCTTGGAGTTGTGCTCGAGCACATAGGATTAGGATTCTCACAAAAACACAATAAGCAGCCAACACTTTGCAGGATGAGGACATAGGGGAACTTCAGAAACTGTGGCATAAGTAGTTACTTTTACTCATTTTGGTAAAAGATAGTAACTTCCTTCCTGAAGCCAGATTTGTAAAATGAAGTAATTTTTGTAATAGCTTGAGTATTTAACAGTAATAATGTATAATTCTGCAGGGTCTCCATTTTTGAATAAAAATGAAAAATTATTGCTTATGTTTATATTTTTCCAGAAGGTATTAGAGAAGCAAATTAATACATAGCATTCAGAATTTCAAAACAATATTGCAATTCAGTGAAGTAAAATCTTGCTTAATCTTTACGCCCTTCCAACTTCAACTTCACAGAAATATCCATCTACTGATTCTGTGATATCAATGTAAAATAATACTTCTTCCTCAACTGGTATAATTACCATAATATAGGCATCAGCCAATAATGAAACCATCTTCATAGACCCCTCTCACTTATGGAAGCTTAGCAGAAGCCACACAATTTTGGCATGAATTGGCAAGTATTTCAAAATGTCGTGCCAAATATTTACCCAATCTTTTAAACAGAGAATGATGTCTGATATGATATGGTCAGTGTGACAGGCAGAATATATATAAGCAGTTAATAAAAAAGATGAGAAATAAAGTGTACATGTGGTTTCCAGCCAATCCCCATGATGCAACACAATATTTATTTTATATATTGTAACTTGTACCTCGGTACAGTGAAAAGCAAATAATGTTGCCACATTCTGGCACCATCTTGGATTACAGAATAAATTACTGAATAAATTGTATAAATGGTAAAACACTGAATGAAAATAAATGTAACACTTCTTTTGGCTTTTAAATGTGTGTTGATTAAACATAAACAGGTCTAGTTTATGGATGTTGTCGAAAGCAAAGAAAAATTCAAATAGATGCCAGAAATAAAGTGCTGAAATAAGTACATTTTTGGAAAAATAGTGGTTGGCATTCGCACTGAAGTTGTTATCTGTGTACAATAAATGATGCATGTACTAACTTTACACATTTTTCTGCTGCAGTAACTGGTATTTCTTCAAGGCCTAAAATGATTGTTAATATTAATAATGTTTATCAAATATAAATCTTTGGGAGGATTTGCACAGGTACAAAATGCAATTTGTTAAAATATTGCACATCTTTCTGACCACAAAGACATCCACAGAAACATATTTTAGTTAGATTTCAAAATATTTAAATCACTTCAGTAAAGAAATATATTGGAAAGTGATTGTTGGTGCACAAGAAAATTAATTCATTTTAGGCAGTGGCATTGTGGTAATCCTCACAGAAATTGATACCAATTTTAAAATAAAAGAATTTCCAGTTGATAAGACTTTTATTGTAACAAAGACTAAATATGTGGGTGGCATGGTGGCACAGTGGTTAGTGGGTTTCCTCCGAGTGCTCCGGTTTCCTCCCACAGTCCAAAGATGTGCAGGTCAGGTGAATTGGCCATGCTAAATTGCCCGTAGTGTTAGGTAAGGGGTAAATGTAGGGGTATGGGTGGGTTGCGCTTCGGCGGGGCGGTGTGGACTTGTTGGGCCGAAGGGCCTGTTTCCACACTGTAAGTAATCTAATCTAATCTAATATCATTGACTGAACTCTTTACATGCTACTTATACTATAAACCATAAAACAGAACATACCTCTTTTTCTTTTGCAAAATGAAAACACACACTTCATAGACTGTACACTGCTCTTTAAGTCAACATTCCATCTCTTAGAAACATTCCAAGGTGATTCTTCACTTGCAAGGGTTTATTTCATTCCTTTTCCTTTCTTAACCGTGAACCTTTAATTGGAGAATTGTTTTTCACAACGCAGTTTCCCCCCCGAAGATTATTCCTCTCAAATAGGTTTGGTGAACCTTCCAGCTTATTTTAACTCATGAATTCTCTTTTCAGTTTCATTTCAAGCTTCCATCTGCATGTAAAACACAGCATCAATTGCTTTCTTTTTCTCCCTCCCAGATCCTTGCTACTACCTGCGTCTAAGTTTCAAAGTTTTTCCTCAACACCTTTCCCCTCTCAAAGTCATCTGCAAGACAGTTTGAATCTTATGAGTCCTGTATCCAGTTAGAAATGCTGATTAGCTATGCTCAAGACCCAAACACCCTGTAATTTTAGAAACAAATGGATATTTAAAGAACAACCCTACACATCTTTCTCTTCTAGGTATTTGGAGACTCACAGTTTATTCATTTTAATACAGGTTGCTGCCATCATCTCCCATCTTGCACCTTCCTCTCAGTCTATTTAATATCTAGCAATCAAACCATGTTAGGATTGCTGTCAGGCAAATTTCAGAACAGGTCATATTTTGTTGTTATTCATGCATAGGACCTAGAGCATCACTGGCTAGACCAGCATTTATTGGCAAATTCTAATTGCCCAGTGGGCCAGACTTGATAAGGATGACAGCTTCCTTCTCTAAAGAACATTAGTGAACCTAGGTGGTTTTTTTGACAATTGACAACAGTTTCACAGTCAATTCCATACTTTTAATGAACTAAAATTCCGCCATCTGGATAAAAATATGATATGGTATTGTGGTTCTGTTCGCTGAGCTGGGAATTTTTGTTGCAGATGTTTCGTCCCCTGTCTAGGTGACATGCTCAATGCTTGGGAGCCTCCTGTGAGGCTCCTATCTATATGGTGTTAGAATATAGATAAGTGCCTCCTCAAATTTTTGTGAACAGTACTTTTAAGCTAAACATTCTTTTAATGCAAGGAATGCTTTGACAGTGGTTGACAACGAGATGTGATTTCTTGAGAAAATGAGTGAATACTTAAATCTTTTCAAATGTCTTTATCATTTCAGCATTTCCAGATTTTAAAGGTACTATAGAAATGAAAGTTCCTTCTTTTATGTTTCACTTGACTGAATCATGTATTGACTTAAAGTCAGAGCTTCATTTAAAATAGCACTGCAGATCTACATTTCAACACAGTTTTATTATTTGTTGCAATTGTTTATTATTTCACTTGAACCCTGTTTTCTAGTCTTTTAACTTGTTTCCCTTATCCTTGGAATAAGAATCATGGTCCAACACATCTTGAATACCATAATAACCAGAATTGAGCACAACTATGTGCTCTGACCAGTGCATTATACAATCTAAACCCAACTT
This sequence comes from Chiloscyllium plagiosum, assembly GCF_004010195.1. Classification (NCBI taxonomy): domain Eukaryota; kingdom Metazoa; phylum Chordata; class Chondrichthyes; order Orectolobiformes; family Hemiscylliidae; genus Chiloscyllium; species Chiloscyllium plagiosum. Next base: position 41,964,451 of record NC_057727.1, read on the forward strand.
TTGTCAACCTGCAAGGTCAAGACAGCATTCCATTTGCCTCATTGATAACTGCATTGTTATTTTCCGAGGCAAGCAAAGCATCTTCAATAACTAAATCAGAAATTGCTGGAGAAACTCATCATCTGACAGCATCAGTGTTAACATTTCGGGTCCAATGATCCTTCGTCAGAGCACATCTCCAACGTTAGTCCAATTTTACTTTACCAATTGAAGAACTCATTCATGACTCATCACATAATGGTGTCGTGGTCATGTCGCTGGAGTAAGGATTCAGAACTACAGGCTAAGGTTTTCATGGTACTGGTTTGAAGCTCAGCTGTGACAGACAGTGAAATTTAGTAAAGATTTGTAGTAAAAAAAAACTAGCCAATGGTAACCATGTAATTATCATTGTTGATTCATATAAAACCCCATCTGTCTCACAAATGTCCTTTAGGCAAGGAAATCTATGTCCTTACCTGTTCTGGCTAAATCCATAACAAAATGACTGACTCTCATCTGCCCACTGGGCAAATAGGGATAGGCAATCATTATTGACCTAGCCAATGAAGCCGGCATCCCATGAAGACATTTTTGAAAAGGTTTGTTCAAAACTCTACTTTATCTCATACCCAGTTCTCTGCCATAAGTATACAGTATCTTTCAGACATACACAAGATCAAATGTAATATTCTCACCCTCCTATTCAAAACCCCTCTCTCCTGATTTATGTAACACATTTTAACATTCCAACCTCTGAAACGTCTGTGCTTTATTGACTCTGGTCTTGTACATCCAAAAGTGCTCACAATATAGCTTAATGTTGTGTTCGAAAGGAAGAATAGTATAAGATCTCACATAGGTGTATATGTCATTTCAACATGCTAAGACAGAGATTGCCAGAGAAAATTGAGCAAAACAGTAAGAGATCATCAAAATCAAATTCATAAAATGGAACCAGTCTGTATTTCTAAGGGGCAAGAGCTCTTCTAGTCAAAATGATGGCCACAAATTAACATACAAATTAGGTGCAAACATGGACTATTCAGGCCCTTGAACCTGCTCCATCGTTCAACACAATCGTGATCAATCTATGGTTTCAGCTCTCCTTTCTGTTTGCCAACACAACCCTTGGTTATCTAGTTATTCTATCTAAAAGTCTATGTAATGTATCAAATGACCGGGCATCCACTGCTCTCTGGCAGAGAGAGCTCTACAAAGTAATGACCTTCAAAAAAAACCTCCAGATCCCATTCCTAAATTGGAGACTTCTAACTTTAAAACTGCATCCCATGGGTTTAGCATTCTCTTAGCACTATCTTGTCAAGCTCCCTAAGAATCTTACATCTTTCAATAAGAAAGCTGATAATGATGATATTGTCAATAAAAATGCACAGGGCTCCAGGAAAACAGCAGAACAGGATTCATTGCCAACAAGCCTGTAGAAACACAATGAATCAAATGACTTCCTTCTGTGCATATCAATGTCAGACAGAAGTTTGAACCTTTTAATTTCTTTATTTAACAAATTGATTCCTATGAACTATAGTGCTGGACTTTTTTTTACTGTTTTAACTTTTTTTTGTTTCCTAAGAATTTGATCTTAAGTATCTGTACCTGGGTACCTTTGTACCTACAATGGTGCTGTCATGCAGTGACTGTAAACTTTTCATTACACTCATTTGAGTACATGTGACAATAAAGCTAACACTAATTCATTCATTCAGGCTTAGTCTACTTATCCCTCCATCTCTGCTAGTAGCTTTGGTCAAATTAAGTTCACTACAGAAATCCATACCACTGCAAACAAAATAGTAATGTGAGCAATTTTCGAGCAGGTTTGTAGCTCAGGTTGATGATAAGTAGGTAAGTCAGCTCACTTCACCGGAGACTCTCACTGATGATGTTACCTAGTCACGGTGACAAAACGTCTGGAAACAAATCTTCCAGCTCAGTGAGCTAACATATATACAAAATAGTAATGTTTGAGGCAAAATGTTGTCAAGCTGTTTTCTGGTGTTAACATATGCCATAATTAAAAATCACACAACACCAGGTTATAGTCCAACAGGTTTATTTGGAAGCAATGTTGGCCAAAGTTGGCTATCTGAAATGCTGCAGGCAAGGATGTCCTGTGGCATGGTACATTGGTGAGACTAAGCAAACCAAGACAACGGATGAATGGACACTGCACAACAATCACCAGACAGGGGTATTTCCTCCCAGTTGGGGAACACTTCAGTGGTCAGGGACATTCAGCCTTGGATCTTTGGGTGACCGTCCTCCAAAGCAGACTTCAGGACAGGCAACAATGCAAAGTGGTCAAGCAGAGGCTGACAGCCAAGTTTGGCACCCATGAGGAGGGCCTCAACCGGGACCTTGGCTTCATGTCACACTATGCACTCACTCTCACTTACACACACTCTTACATATTCACACTCTCACGCAAACCCTCTCATACACAAGCTCGCTCTCATATACACACATATATAACCCCCAGGCAAATAAAACCAGTCTGACTCAAGATTGAAATACAGACTCTGACCTCACACCTTTAATGCATTGTCTGAGTTGAGATGTCACCTTCTGTTATAAAACCTTAAGTTATCTCGAGAAAGTGACTTAAAAGAAGTGCTGGAATTTGCATATTAATGAACCAAAATCTGCAACCCATTCTAAAAGATGAAAGACTTAACAATCCAGGTTTGTTCAATAAGACTCTGGTGTGGCCGCATCTGGAGTATTGTGTGCAGTTTTGGTCGCCATACTATAGGAAGGATGTGGAGGCACTGTAACGGGTGCAGAAGAGGTTTACCAAGATGTTGCCTGGTATGGTAGGAAGATCGTATGAGGAAAGGCTGAGGCACTTGGGGTTGTTTTCATTGGAGAAAAGCAGATTTAGGGGTGACTTGATAGAGGTGTACAAGATGATTAGGGGTTTAGATAGGGTTGACCGTGAGAACCTTTTTCCACATATGGAGTCAGCTATTACGAGGGGGCATAGCTTTAAATTAAGGGGTGGTAGGTATAGGACAGATGTTAGGGGTAGGTTCTTTACTCAGCGAGTCGTGAGTTCATGGAATGCCCTGCCAGTAGCAGTGGTGGACTCTCCCTCTTTATGGGCATTTAAGCAGGCATTGGATAGGCATATGGAGGATAGTGGGCTAGTGTAGGTTAGGTGGGCTTGGATTGGCGCAACATCGAGGGCCAAAGGGCCTGTACTGCGCTGTATTCTTCTATGTTCTATGTAATATATCATTTCATTTGCATGGCACTGTAATCTTTTGCTATAAATTTTGTGTCTTATGATTTTATATTCCACAACCACCTGGTGAAAGAGCAGCGCTTCCAAATAAACCTGTTGGACTATAACCTGATGTTGTGTGATTTTTAATTTTCCTGAAGAAGGGCTTATGCCTGAAATGTCGATTCTCCTGCTCCTTTGATGCTGCCTGACCTGCTGCGCTTTTCCAGCAACACATTTTTCAGCTCTGATTTTTAATTTTGTCCACCTCAGTCTTACACTGGCTCCTTCACATCATAACATATGCCATGTCATACTGCTATCTGTAATACATTTCAAATCTCACCACCTTCAACAGAGAACGAGAGAAACAGCAAATTGAAAAACTTAATCCTTTTTGATGACAACAGATGGCAGATATGTAGACAGATCTTGTTTGTTTTTCCCAACGAACACAAGAGGCAACAAGGCAGATGTTTTTTTAACTACTAAACATCATTTGATCACAACATGAAACTCAAAATATGAGGGAGCTTTAAGGAAGGAGTACTGAAGCATTCACATGTCGTACTATGCTTTCGTTTGAGAATTATTTTTTAAACACATCCATATCATTGAAAGTATTTTATTCATGTTCGGAAGACATTTGATGCTATAAAAGGTAGCCACAGGAACAATTTATATTAATTGCTTGCACTGATATCCTTGGTTTCACAATTGTCTAAAGCATCGTAAACATGAAAAGGTCATAAAAGTATGAAACAACAAGTTTGGACAGTCACGTTCTCGTGTGACAAAAGTCAGTCTTATGAAAAGAAAATAACTGGAGAAACAGAAAAGGAATTATTAAAAATGTGAGTTAAGAAAGATTATTTATCTACGAGAATAATAAATGTGTTCACCTACTACGTTCTGTGCATCCCCAGACTAAGCTGGCTGCAAGTTGAAGTTGACTTCCTTGGCAACATTGAAGGTTAAGGCTTTTAAGACAGCACCAATGTGATTAGGTCTGTGTCTGGACAAGCAATGGTGCTGTTTCAATCAATTTGAAGATTAAGGCAAAGGTTAAGCTCCTTCTTGCAATAAATGAAGATTACAAAGATGTTCAAGAAATATTTTGTACCATTAGAATATTCAGGCTTCAAGGTCCTTAAAAAAGTTTTTAGCAAAATTTTCACATTAATAAATGATACTAGCAGGCAAGGACTTTCTGGAATAAGCAAATAATTCCACATTTTTGTAAAATGTACAAAATTTTTCTATAAATCCATCCCTGAAGACTCCGTGTATGTATTGAAAATTATCTATGTTTGTTCAATCATTGTGTGAAATACAAATAGAAAATTCATAATTCTAAGATTAGTGATTGGAGATACAGTATAAAGAAAGATAGTTATGGAAAATGTTCTTCATTCTGCTATTTTGGGACCATGCTGGCAACTGCCTTCTGAGCTGCATCTTCCAGATTGCTGGCAGAAGTGATTGGCAGACCACTCTCAACCAGGATGCGCTTGGCTTCATTAACATTGGTTCCTAGAAACAGAAGGGGAACAAAGAATGATGGATGATAATAGGGAATAATTAAACAAAATGCTTTCATCCCTCTGAAAACAAAAGGTTTTGCAGATTAAAGTAATGCTCTAATGTGAAATTCATTTTATGCAAAGTGGACAAAATATATTGATTGTTAATTTGTTAAATTACTAAAAGGAAACAGCTGCAAACATTTTTTCACCATACTTTGCAAAATAAGTTTGGATATAGATTCATACTGCAGTGACCTGTCATGTCCTTGGATGCAAAAACACACCAAATATAAGTTGGGAGTGGGGAGCCGTGCTATGCAATACCTAGATCCTGGGTTTCAAAACATGGCCTCCCAGCAAATGTCTACCTTATAATGCATTTTTTCTCATTCAAAAGTAAAATACTGCAGATGTTGGAAAGGTGAATTATTAAAAGAAAGTGCTCAAAATATTCAGCAGGTCAGGCAAGATCTGCAAATGGGGAAACAGTGTTCATGGCTGGAACTTAATCCAAGCAACAGTCATCTCACAGGCTGGATGAAATGTTAGTGAGGATCCAGCAGTAATTCTTTTGGAGAAGGTGTGCCATATCAAGTGGTCAGCAGTGGAATGTTCAGGAACAAAGCCTTGAACAATTAAATCTCTTGTAATTTAATCTCTCCGGTTTTCCATACTATCACAGGCCCCATGTCTTTTCTTTCTCCTGACTTTCCCTTTGCACTTGTTTAAAACATATCACATTACGACCTTGTCCCAGTTCTGTTCGAAGACCATCAACCTGAAATACTGGATAGAAGTTAATGTCCACCCCCAAGGTGATTTTGAAAGCTGGGGTGAGGTGTGGAGCTGAGTGGGGACGCTTGCATATGTCCCAATTAAGTTTGGAGCGGGAAGTTTCAGGGATTGTCTTCCTTCCCCCATACCAATTACAAAAATCAGATGTTAAACAAATTTTTGTCTCAACTCATTACAAAACAGAGTGGAATATGTATTTCTATCAGGAAAAATCTCACTTTTGAATAATACAGTTCTTATCTATTGCTATCTCACATATGCAAAGCTAACCTGTGCAATCTCACAAGGAAACTGTTAAGTAAGTAAATAACTTAGGTTAAAATAAGGTTGGTCTTTAATGAATCTCTGCTGCGTGTTAATGACATAGAAAACACCATCTGTAAAATGAACTTGATGTATCATCAATAAAATGGCATGCTTTGTTTAACCACAATGGTTTGGAAAATATGCTCCAACTTTGAGTATAAATACCAAATTGTACACCAAAGAATAACTACCGTTTAAATCATGAACAGTATAAGAAAAATACACCTGTAGATTATGAAAAATATTCCTGGAATAAATCATTTCACTGTTGTCAAAGTTTCAAGTGGTTCCTAAAAGACAAATACACACTTGGATAAGGTACAATCAATCAATGGAAAAGTCAATTGTCAACTGCAGCTCTCAGTCTGGCATTTTTTGAGAGAAGAAGCAAGCTTACTGAAACAACTTAGATTTAGTATTTAGGCCAATATTCTGACTACCTGTTTAACTACAAGAAATTGTCACGACTTTAGAATAATTGTTTGAATGTTAGAGATACAGTAAAGCCATGTTTTGTAGGGCTTTCAAGGCTTCATTCATGCAGAACACTGAAGCCTGAATAAACTAGCTTCTGGGCAAAGGAAATCATGGTTAAAACAAGCCAAAGGAACTTCAAAGTGTTAGAAAAGACTTCATAGTTGTAACAATTTGTTACAGTCATGTGTAGAAACATTTCGGGAATCTATTTATAATTACAATGCAATTGATTTTGGTTTGTTCATATTTAACTCCATCAGCAGGAAGAAAAATCATTAACATTTGCAATTCTGATTCAAAGGCTCTTTTCATCTGAAGTGTTTTCGCTATTGACCTTTGATCTTGTGCTGGATTTTTAAAACTGTGGGTCTACTCAGTATTGCTGCTGGGTGGAAAGATCAACCTCACTTTGGAGAAAAACCACTACATTCAAAACTGTTACAGAAACTTGTGCATTTTTAGGTGTATCCTAATTGCTGTCATGCTCAAGAATGTCTAAGCTGCTTCTTTTTGCAGAATTATGGAATTAAAACCTCTGTATAAATTTGTCCAGATCAGAGAATGAAGCACACTCCACTGCTCTAGGCTGTTCATGTACTCTGGTCATTAGCCAGCGAGCTTTCATACCTCCTTCCAGGCGAGTTGCATATTAATGACATTCTATGTAATGTTTCTAATGGCATCAAAGCTGATATCATTGTTATTCAGATTTCTTGAAAATCATGTTGATATGGGAGTGACAATGGCCAGCAGTTTACGTGACGATGTCTGGAGTCATGCCATTGGAGTCAGAAAATTAGATTATAAACCTTGATCACATTTGGTAGTAAACCAGGATTTGCATCATACTTACTTAAGATTAAAATCTCAAAGTATGATTAGTCAACATATAAAAATAACAAAATAGAATTTTCCATCCTTGAGAATAAATGTCGGACAGATGGGTTAGGTACCCACTAACACAACACTCCCAGCACCAAAATAACTTTATCTATCCTGCCCAATCAACTCATTAATAGTTAACAGGCAAATCTCAGTCACGTCTCTCAGTCTATCACAGACCCCGATGCTCGTGTCTTTGGTCACTAGAGCTGCCAGCTAATTGGAGGCCGGCAGTTTCTGGGCCCTGAAGACAGGATGGTTGAAGCATACTCTTTGGGCAATTTAGTGGTGAGAAGGTAACTTTTTTCCCCCTACTTTGTCAGGCGACAGTGGGATGGAAGTCAAAGTAGATGGAGGCAAATTGGAACCTGAGACTGTAACCTAGTAGACAGGTCATCCAGAGTTCCAGTGGGGAATCCAGCCACATACCTTTTCTATTGGGAAGACAGGTAATCAGGAAGGTGGTGAGTTGAATCCTTTCAATAGCTATTAATTGACCATTTAAGGGGCTTAATTTGTCTGTGCACGTGTGTGTGTGTGTGTGTGTGTGTGTATGTGTGTGTGATGACAAGGACAACTTGCTTCATTATTTCTCCAGGAGAAAGGGAGGACGACAGATGCTGGAAATCAGAGTGGAAGAGTGTGGTGCTTAAAAAGCACAGCCAGTCAGGCAGCATCCGAGGAGCAGGTGAGTTGATGTTTCAAGCATAAGCTCATCATCAGGAAAGCTCTTTTGATGAAGGATTTATGCTCAAAACATCAACTCTCCTGCTCCTCGGATGCTGTCTGACCGGCTATGCTTTGCCAGCACGACACTCTTCGACTTTAATTATTTCTCCAACTTGCTTAATTATTTCTCCAACTTGTTTAATTATTTCTCCAACTTGTTTAATTATTTCTCTTTCTTGCCCTAAGATGGTGATCTGTGAAAGAGAAAATGCTAGCATCATTCAACTCACATCTACCAACTATTGTGTTGAAATACGCAAGAGTCAAGGTGAGAACCTGGTGAAGAATTATGTAAATGGTTAGGCCAAGAAAGAATGCAGAAGAGAACCATACCAGCAAGAAATAAAACAGGGGGTATTATTTCAAATAAATTGATAATAATTGGCTATTATGAAGGAAAATAAAACTTTCATTTATATAATGACAGTACCTTTCATTATCTAAGGATGCTCTAAACGTTATACAAGTATTTATCAACTTCTGAAATACGGTGATGTTATTCTAAGTTTGGAAAGATGGCAGCCAAATAACACGTTGTGACGTTCCACAAAGAGTACTGAAATAATGAGCAGACAACTTGGGGGACGTTGTTTAAGGGATAAATATTCACTGCGACACAAGCAGATCCACTGCCCTGCATCAAATGAGCCACATAATTTTTCATTAAAAAACCTAAAAGAACTGCGGATGCTGGAAATTAGAATCTTTTATCTGCTTATGAAGGATTTAGTTGAATGTGCCATCTGAACGTTAGCACCTCTGACAATGCAAAACTGACTGGTACTTCACTGAAGTGTCAGGCTATACTTCAGTCCCTGGAAAAGCACTTGAACCCATAGGCTTCGGATTGAGAGGAGTCAACGCTACTGCAGAACCAAGGCTGACAGTTTGGTAAAATGTGACATTTTGATATAAAAGGGACAATGGCAAATAGATATAACCATAAAGAAGTTTCTTTAAAAAACAAATTATTTTATGGTACATAATGCACATGGATTAAAAAACCCCACAAATTCAGCAAAATTTGATGTCAATAAAATCATTATTAACAATAACCTGTTTATTGTATGCAAGTAAATATTTTATGCAAAAGAAATTATTGATACAGATTTGCCAATAAACTGTACTGATGCCAATCCTTCTGTTTATCATGCACTGTAGACTTTCTTCTTCTGGGTCTTTATTTCTCTCATTGATAGCTTTATATCTTAAATACAGTTAGACTAACTGAGGTGGAAAAAGGGACTGAAGATCAAACCTTAGAGTCTTTTAAAACAGAGAATACACCACTATGTATTACTTTAAAATAACTGCTTTGGGTGTAACAATGACTGAGAAGGTTTGTTGATCTCCACCTATATTGGATTGTCAATTGCAAATTTTTTATGCGTCACAAATGGTGGACCATTTAGCCACAACTGGAAACCTATCCAATCTTCTTTAAAGAAAACAACAATGTGATCACTTTGAAAAGGTTTTAACCCAAAATACTACATGCATTAATCTGGTGAATTGGAGAGGGAGGTGAGATTTGGCTTCATATGCCTTGAGGAAACAAGGAGGAAAGTCAGGTTTCTAAAGTAAAATCCTGAAGATTCTAGAGGGTACTGAAAGAGAAGGAAACAGAAAGACAGTCAGAGAAAAGCACAGTTTCAAGTGCTGACTTTTATCATTGATAATGATAATACAGAGTGCAGAAGCACATTTGAAGTTGTGCCTGGAAAAAAAATCGAAGCTCCTGTTATCCTGTGATAAACCTGAGCATTCATGCTGAATAAACACAACAGGCTAGCCTTCATGTTTCTGTTCCTGAATGAACACCACCATATATGTGGATGTCATAGCAGTAAGCCCATGATCAAACATGCGTAAAACTAGCAGAATTTCAATATGTACATCCTTCTCAACAAGTAGCACAATTAGACAGCACCTGCTGAGCTGACAACCGTTCAGACCTGCAATATAAAGAGGACCAAAACCGAGCAATCAATAATGCATGCAGACAAAAACACTTTTATTTATTTACAGACTTGTCGCCTCTCATAGTAATACAAATCTAATGAATTATCAGACAACGATTTTGTGTACACAGATGAAGCAAGCTCATATAAACTAAACTGAACTGAATTTCTGGTTTATCTGCTTTTGATTGTGAGAGTTGAGGCAGGAGCATTCACTAAAACACTAAGAAAGCCTCTCCTGTTCTTCAATTAGGGTTTGCAATATTTAACATCCATTGCACCACTGACATTGAAGGACAGTCTCATTTTGCATAAGGGATAGTCAACATGGCTGTGTGTGTGTGTTGGGCCGGGGGGGGGGGAAATCATGTCACATTCAATAGCATAAAGTTATAATGACATAATGGCATAGCTATAGGTTCTGCGTCATTCAGCAGAGCTCCATCAATACTCTACCAACAATCTCCATCAATTACGACCTGCACCTCATTTTTTTACTTTCATTTTATCCTCATACACATAGCACTGCTGCAAGCCACAGACCCACATCCTGCAACTAGGTCACACTGCATGCTATTCAAATCATGACAGCCAAATGACCCAACACGATTGCACCCAACTCCAAACACACAGCCCTCTCTCTTGCGGGACAAGGTGGTAACTGCAGGCAGCAGGAACTAATCTGCAGGAAACATGTACTATTGCATGTCCTCACTCTAATGGAGCTCTCCATTATTGGATCATACATGACTGAGGTCTTAACGAGTGGTGAAGTTGAGACCATCAAGGATGCTGCTGAATTTATACCTAATCATCCTTCTTACACTCCACATATTGCATGGCAGTATGGCTTTCATTATATGCCTACTGTTTGCTTTGTACATGGGGGCTATGCACTGGAGCAGGCACATATCGTTTGTCACCCAGTCGTCAGCTTCTGGTTGCTCTTGTGGCATTGCTCAAGTGTTGATGGTATGATGGACTGCCACAGAGTAAAGGCATCAAATGGTGCAGAAATACCGGGTTACTATTGCTGAACATGGCCACATGTCAACTGGACATTGAAGGATTAGACCCTTTGCAATGATGATACATCTCTGAATTTACACGAGGTATCCACAAAGCAACAAGCCTGCGATATGGGGAAAACTGTAACTATGGCAGAAACCTACAACTATGGCAGAAACCTGTAACTATGGCAAAACTACATACCCTATCTACTTGCTTCTGACATTGTGTTTTATCTACTCTGTATATTTCTGGTGTAGGCTTCCAGCAGCCATGTTACAACTGAACAAAATCGGTATGCAGCATGACCAACAGCAGAGTTGTCTGTATGCACACAGCAAATGGCATTTTGTACTCAAACCAGCAACAATGGACTGGTTGCAGACACGCAAGTTGGGTAGCTAGTGCACCATCCTTCCCCCCCACCTCCCCATTTGACTGTTATAGTATGACAGGTGGGTGAACTCCAAAATTGGCAGCGCAGCAACCGTAAGTAAAATAACAGACTAACAGTGGAATTGAGCAAGTTCTTGTCAGTTTCGCAACCTCAACATTCGTGAAGTTTGTGTGAAGTGTGGGGTGGAGGGCATTTCAGCAGAGAATGTATGGAGAAATTTCTGTCTTTTTGCATTTATCTACACTAAGGCGCTCCCAATCTTGCTCTCAGCTTCAGAGGAACAAAGTCAGCAAAAGCTGATAGTTCCGTCTTCATAACTAACACAAAACCCAGACCTTTAGTTCAAAAATCAACAAAAAGATATTTTGGGGGTTAGATTGATTCAGAAATTGAATGACCACATTAAAAATAAAGGCATGGCGGATTCTTGTGGTGCAGTTATAGTGAACAAGGAGGCCCAGATTCAAATACCACCTACTCTAGTGGTGTGCACTAAGATTTCTGAACAGGTTGTTTAGAAAGTATTTGTACAATATGGTAATAGCAAACAGTCTGAGAAAAGGATTGCTCTCAATGTCAATTTTTATAATATACTGGGAAAATTCCTTACGACATGAATAAAGAAACGATCAGTTAGCTGTCTTCCCAATCTGTGCTCATCAATGTACCTTCTAAGTTGAATGCCTGGGTGGCCGTGCAGCAATCAGGAATATGCCACAAAGGGAAGGAGCAGGCTTCCCATGAGAAGTGTTTCTTATAATGTATGTGCATGCATGGCTGCATGTCAATCTTAATAAGAATGTGGCAAGCTGCAAGCTGGGCACACACAGTTGACAGAAGTTGCAGTGAACATGAGTGGTCAAATTATTATGATTCAGCAGCAAGCCTGAACAGTAATTATAGTTAGGCTTTTTGACAATAGATGTTTTAAAAGTGAGTTCCTCTCTCATCAGCTTTCTAGGGGAGTGTACTTCCTAGCCGGAATCCCTTTCATTTACTTTAAAATCACAGCTGAATGAGTAACAGATGTTGGAAGCCTGGTACAAAAAGAAAAAATGCCGGGGAAACTCAATTCAGGCAGTAGCTATGGTAGGACAAACAGTTAACAGATCAGGTCAGGTTCTGAAGAAAGAGAGAACTGCAGATGCTGGGGATCAGAGCTTAAAAATGTGTTGCTGGAAAAGCGCAGCAGGTCAGGCAGCAAAGGAGGAGGAGCATCGATGTTTCGGGCATAAGCCCTTCTTCAGGAATGAGGAGGGTATGCCAAGCAGGCTAAGATAAAAGGTAGGGAGGAGGGACTTGGGGGAGGGGCATTGGGAATGCGATAGGTGG
>NC_057727.1:41978020-42015998 GCF_004010195.1 Chiloscyllium plagiosum
TTCAACCTCCTCGTGGGAGCACGAGGTAGCGCCAATACAATCATCAACGTAGCGGAGGAAAAGGTAGGGGTTGGTGCCAGTGTAGCTGCGGAAGATGGACTGTTCCAAATATCCAACGAAGAGGCAGGCATAGCTAGGGCCCATGCGGGTGCCCATGGCTACTCCTTTGGTTTGGAGGAAGTGGGAGGATTGGAAGGAGAAGTTGTTAAGAGTGAGGACCAGTTCAGTCAGTCGAAGGAGAGTGTGGGGGGTGAGCCTCCTTGTTTGAGGGAAAAGGAGGTCATGCCAGATGCAGCCCAATGGAATGTAGCATCATCAGAACAGATACTATAGAGTAGGGAGAAATAGGGAGAATGGAATGGAGACATTGCAGGAAGCAGGATGTGAGGAGATGTGGTCAAAGCAAGTCTGGGAGTCATAAGCTTGTAAGATTCAGAGATGGACCTGGTGAAGGTGAGAGAGAAGGGTGGAAATCAGATGCAAAACCCATGAATTTTTCCAATTCCAGATTAGAGCAGGAAACAGGACTGAAGACATCATTGATGATTCGGCGAAAAAAGTGTGGGATGAAGCCTGAGTAAGAGTGGATCAAGGAGGGTGATTTAGGTATTATCAATAGACTATTAATCCAGAAACTAGTATCTGGGACCAGGGTTCGAATCCCACCACAACAGTTAGTGGAATTTGTATTTAATTAAAAGGAAATCTGGAATTAAGAAACTGCTGATGACCATGAAACCATTGCCAATTGTCAGGAAAACACCATCTTGTTACTAATGTCCTCACAGTAAGGAAATCTGAAGGAAATTGCCATTCTCACTGGGTCTGGCCTATATGTGACTCCAGACTCACAGCAAGTGGTTGACTCTCAAGCGCCTTCTGAAATGACCACTCCATTCAAGGGCGATAAATGCTGGCTAGTCATTGATGCCCGTGTGCCACGAATGAATAAAAAATAGGATGTGCATGTAGCCCAGGTATAACTGGGAACAATATAGATATCCTTAGCAGGACACCTTTGACTTGGGCAGATGAGAGGTGTTGAAGGAGCTAGTGTTCAAAGACAGGGTGGTGATGGACATGGGCTATTCAGGCTTCTTTTCAAGACTTCAGAACAACCTGGTGGGGGATTGAAGTGTAGAGGGATTGCACATTCAAGAGGTGGTGACTAGAACCAGAAGACTGGAACCTGTGGAACTGACATAAAGCATTAGAAGAATCACAAATGCAAGAACGAGCAACAGGGGAAAAGACAGTCAGATAGGAAGAAATATGTTCAGTGGGGCAGGAACTGATTGAAATAATGGGTCTGCCAGGTCTTGCCTGATGCAGAGTTTGGGAAGGAACTCAAGAAACCCACCTTCAGATGTTTTCCAATCAACCTGTTGAGGGAAGTTATGACACATCACTGGAATAGGTGGGACTTGAACCTGGGTCTTCTGGCTCAGAGGTAGTGGCCTTACTACTGCATCATGAGAGCCCTTGATGTTTCTAATCAACGTGTTCAGAGACATTATAATACATGCATGAGTCAGGTGAGACTTAAGCCTGTATCTTCTGAAATAGGGACACTATTCACTGCACCAGGACAGCCCTTTCTCTTCTGTTCTGGAAGTGTTGTCACACACAACTCAACACACGTTTCCCCTTCCACTAGATCATCTGTGGTACTTTGTAAAATCTATTTACTACCATCAATCATAAGAGCTCTTGATATAAAAATCCAATGAGCATCATGTGCTCTCAATCAATTCTGGATTTGATCTGTTGGAGCCTTGAGGGCTTTTGCTGCACAGTGGTAATGTCCCTATATCTGAGTGGGTTCAGTCCCATTACTTCAGATGTGTGTCATAATACGGGCAGTACGGTGGCTCAGTGGTTAGCACTGCTGCCTCACAGCACCAGGGACCTGGTTCCAGCCTCAAGTGACTATAGAACATAGAAAAGTACAGCACAGAACAGGCCTATGGCCCACAATGTGGTACCAAGGTTTAATCCTCATGTAAAATATACTAACTCAACCTACGCACCCCTCAACTCACTGCTATCCATGTGCATGTCCAGCAGTCGCTTAAATGTCCCCAATGACTTTGCTTCCACCACCACAGCTGGCAACGCATTCCATGCATTTACAACTCTTTGCATAAAGAACCTACTCTGACATCTCCTTTATACCTTCCTCATAATATCTTCAAATTATGACTCCTCGTACCAGTCAATCCAGCCCTGGGGAAAAGTCTCTGGTTATTGACTCTATCTATTCCACTCATTATCTTATACACCTCAATCAGGTCTCTTCACTTCCTCCTTCTCTCCAGAGAGAAAAGTCCGAGCTTATTCAACCTTTCTTCATAAGGCAAGCCCTCCAGTCCAGGTAGCATCCTGATAAACCTTCTTTGCACCCTCTCCAAAGCCTCTGTATCTTCCTATATTAGGGTGACCAGAACTGGACACAATATTCCAAATATTCCAAGTGTGGTCTCACCAGGGTCTTGTAGAGCTGCAGCAAAACCTCATGGCTCTTAAACACGATCTCCCTGTTAATGAAAGCCAAAACACCATATGCTTTCTTAACAACCCTACCCATTTGGGTGGCAACTTTGAGAGATCTATGTACTTGCACACCCAGATCCCTCTGTTCCTCCACACTGCCAAGAATCCTGTCTTTAATCCTATATTCAGCATTCGAGTTTGACCTTCCAAAATGCATCACTTTGCATTTATCCAGGTTGAACTCCATCTGCCATTTCTCAGCCCAGCTCTGCATCCTGTCTATGTCATGCTGCAGTAGCCCTCTATACTATCGACGATGCCTCCAACCTTTGTGTCATCTGCAAATTTACTAACTCACCCCTCAATCTCCTCATCCAAGTCATTTATAAAAACTACAAAGAGCAGAGACCCACGAGCGGGACCCACTCAACACTTACCTCCAGGCAGAATACTTTCCATCTACAACCACTCTGCCTTCTGTCAGCCAGCCAATTCTGAATCCAGATAGACAAATCTCCCTGTATCCCATACTTGCTGACTTTATGAATGAGCCTACCCTGGGGAACCTTATTGAATGCCTTGCTGAAGTCCATAAACACCACATCCACTGCTCGACCTTTGTCGACCTGTCTCGTCACCTCCTCAAAGAACTCAATAAGATTTGTCAGGCTTGATCTGCCCCCTCACAAAGCCATGCTGACCGCCTTTAATCACATTATGTTTTGCCAAATAGTCATACATCCTATCCCTCAGAATTCTTTCCAACACTTTGCTAACCACAGACGTAAGACTGACTGGTCTGTAATTGCCAGGGATTTCCCTATTAGCCTTCTTGAAAAGAGGAACAACATTCACCTCCTTCCAATCCTCCGGTACGACTCCCGTGGAAAGTGAGGAGGCAAATATCCTCACCAGCGGTTTAGCAACGTCCTTTCTCACTTCCCGGAGCAGCCTAGGGTAAATCTGGTCTGGCCCTGGGGACTTATCAATCTTAATGTTTTCCAAAATTTCCAGCACATCAACTTCATCAATCTCGATCCGGTCAAGACTGTATCCCAGCTTCTCAAAGTTTTCATTTACAACCAGTTCCCTTTCCTTGGTGAAAACCGAAGCAAAAAACTCATTTAGGGCTTCCCCTATCTGCTCAGACTCCACGCACAAGTTCCCTCCGCTATCCTTCATTGGCCCTACCTTCTCCCTAATCAATCTTATTCCTCACATATGAGTAAAGTGTCTTTGGGTTCTCCCTAATCCTTCTTGCCAAGCCTTTATCGTGTCCCCTCCCGGCTCTCCTCAGTCCATTTCTGAGCTCCTTTCTAGCAAGGCTGTAATCCTCTAAAACTGTGCTAGATCCTTGCTTCCTCCACTTTACAGAATCTGCCTTCTTCCTTTTGATGAGAAGTTCCTCTGTTCTTGTTATCCAAGGTTCCTCAGTCTTACTCCTTCTTACCTGTCTCAGAGGAACAAATTCGTGCATCACTCGCAACAAAATGCTCCTGAAATAGTCTCCACATGTCTGCTGTGCCCTTTCTGTGGAACAATTGCTCCCAGTCTGTACTTCCCAACTCCTGTCAGCTAGCGTTATAATTTGCTTTTCTCCAATTAGATATCTTCCCTCAGTAACTGCTCCTTTCACTCTCCAAGGCTATGCTAAATGTGAGACAGTTGTGATTACTGTCACTCAAGTGCTCTCCCACCGCGAGATCTGACACCAGGCCTGGCTCGTTGCTGAACACCAAATTCAAAAGAGCCTCTCCCCTTGTCGGTCTGCCTACATACTGAGTAAGGAAACCCTCCTGAACACACCTGACAAAAACAGCTCCATCCAAATCATCTGCACTTACGAGGTTCCAGTCGATATTGGGAAAGTTGAAATCACCCATAACAACAACCCTGCTACTTCTGCATTTTTCCAGAATCTACCCGCCTGAGTTCTTCAATCTCTCTACTGCTATTAGGTGGTCTGTAGAAAACCCCCAATGCAGTGGCTGTTCCCTTGCTATTCCTAACTTCCACCCATACTGACTCAGTAGACAAACCTTCCTCAACAACCTTCATTTCTGTAGCTGTGATGCACTCTCTGATTAGCAATGCTACACCCCCTCCTCTTTTTCCACCCTCCCTGTTCTTTTTAAATGTTATAAACCCTGGAACATCAAGCAACCATTCCTGCCCCTGTGAAACCCACATCTCCGTTATGGCTACAACATCGTAGCCCCAAATACTGATCCATGCTCTAAGTTCACCCCTCCTCTTTTTCCACCCTCCCTGTTCTTTTTAAATGTTATAAACCCTGGAACATCAAGCAACCATTCCTGCCCCTGTGAAACCCACAACATCGTAGCCCCAAATACTGATCCATGCTCTAAGTTCATCACTCTTATTTCGGACACTCCTCGCATTAAAACAGACGCACTTTAACTGATCTCTTTGTTTCATCGCGTGAGATGATAGATTCAATACATCCTGTCACTGCCCCATCTGCAAGTGACCCCCTCTCAGACATGTGACTCTGATTCCTACCCCCCTGCCAAACTAGTTATGTGTGTGGAGTTTGAACCTTCGCCCTGTATCTCCATGGAGTTCCTCTGGGTGCCCCATTTTCCTCCTACAATCCAAGATATGCAAGTTAGGTTGTTTGGCCATAGGAAATGCAGGGTTACAGGGATTCGATCGAGGGATGGGTCTGGGAGGGATGCTCTTGGCAGGTCAGTGTGTGGATTGATGGGGTGAATAGCCTGTTTTCACACTGTAGGGGAACTATGATTCTATAATAATAGGCTGATGAAGAAAACTACTTATTCGCTTCTAACTCTGACAAGGATGTAACTGTGTAACTGTAAGGTAAGCATGAAGATAAACAGTGTCAAAGCATGCTCAGTGTATAAAATATTGCTTTTTAAAAAGCACAAAAGTACTGCTTCAATCTCTTATTGCTTGATTATCTAAGTAGTTATGAATAATAATTTTGTTTGCAGGTGTTGATTGTGCATTCTCAGTTATTTAGTGTAGGATGAAAGAGTTCATTAATCTGCTGCAACCTCAGGTTGTCTCAAATCCATGCCTGAATGAAGCACTCTCGATGAATGAATGCAAGAGATGTTTTGTCAATACAGGTTTAGTTTTTTTGAATCCACATAAATCAAATCAGCCAACACTGTCATTTTTCAAAATGTATTGTTTTGCAATACAATATTGAAACATTCAAAACATGGTAAAAGATACACAATTCAACAAAATTTCGACACAATCCATTTTTAATCAATACCAGCTTTATGTATTGCCCTGCTAACTATGTAAAGCTTACAGACTGGACTAATGTAAATGTTGAACAATAGTCACAGAATTTTCTTTGTCTCAGTTTCTTTAGATGTTTAACTACGCCTTCTTTACTAAATAGGAAAATAAATCATATAACGTCTTTTAAAACAACCCATCAAGTAAAATCATCTTGGTGACATAAAGGTCTTGAAGCTAGGTGGATAATAGAATAAGAAGTACCTTTTAAGATGTTACCAGTAACCTTCTGGCACTTGGTGGCGGCAAAGAACTGCAAACTGAGTATTATACTCAGTCTGAAATTCAAATAGAGAGCACCTTAGCTTTATATCAGCATGTCACCGCTTAAAAGCTAGAATTTGTGGGTATTGCCATTATTTAGCTTTTCCTCCTAAAGAGTTCAACAATACTGTGCAAACAGAGGTGTTGGTTACTGTTTGTAATATTATGATAATGGTAGCACTATTCTATTTACTGCAGCCGACTCTTCAGAGCGAAACAGCAAAAATGCACATTCTTTTCTAATCAAATCTTTCCCACCACTTCCTTTTCTGAAGTAGCATGTCATAGTTCCCTTAACTTAGTGTAGAATAAAATCAAAGTTGAGGAGGGAAAAGAGCTGTAGAAACACCACATCATTCACTGTGAATTTCCGCATTGTGTATGTGCGAAAAATCAATTTTTTAACTGCCCAAACTTATGTTTATTCAAATTCCAAACATCTTTAATTACAAATTTTCACAATACATCAACTTTAATTAACAATCCTTTCTTAGAAAAAAGGAAGTTATTATGCAACAGTCTTGAGTTCAGCCTGACTCTTTTCGTTTGATCATTTCTGTTTAACAGTCAGTTACGAATGCTCAAATAACTACTTTTGTCACAATGGAAACGTTTAGATAAAAGCATCTGACTGGGTTTGGCACTGAAACCACGCAATTTCAAATTCCTCAATGTGATCAATTTCATACAGAAACACTAAGCCACTGCATCAATTGCATTAATACAGACAAAAGTTGGAGATGGATTCCAGGCTGTCATTAGTGCTATTCAAAATAGAGAATTATAAACTCACACACTAGGTGGTGTGAGAGACCTATACAGGAAGACTTTTAAATTCGCCTTGCTTGCTGACATGGAAGAACAGGTTAGTCTTCCTATATAGTACTGCTGAAATACAAGCATAGATTGCTGATGAGAGAGGGGAAAACTTTCCTTTCTTGTATTTTCCAATCTCAAAACAAAGGTATCTGTTTTTTGTTTTCTCCCAGGATCTTTGTGCGGTGTTAGAATTTAGCTACATGCCAAATGTGATGTAAAAGTAAATACATTTTCACCTTGAAATAGGGTAGTATTCTGAGCTTTATTTTTCTATGTTGCGTTTTGTTTCCCTAGCAACAAAACAGTAGAATGATTATTTTTAGGGATGACAATATACTGACCATAAAAATAGGCCCATAGTCAGACAGCGTTGCAGCAATTGTTGAAAACTGGCAGATACTTAAAAACAATTAAGATATTACAAAGCACTAAACCAAAGAATTGTGGATGCTGGGAATCAGATACAAAATTGAAAATTCTGGGAAACCTCAACAGATATGGCTGTTAATATTTTGGATTCAGTAACCCTTCTTCAGAACGAGGTGAGTCTGAGCCAGACTTAATATTTTGGATTCAGTAACCCTTCTTCTCAACGAGGTGAGTCTGAGCCAGAGGCAGTCACTTATGAATGAGGTGTGGCTGTTGAAATTAGTTTTTGGCAATACCTTGTCAAACACCAGAACGGACAGCAAAATTAACAATGGTGAACAAGAAGATTGGAATGGAGATCCTGTTGGAAAGATTAGTAGAATTTTTGTTTCCTGTTCTGAAAAAGGGTCACTGGACCCAAAACATTAATTCAACTTTCTCTCCACTGATGCTACCAAACCTGAGTTTTTCCAGCAATTTCTACTTTTATTACAAGATAGCGTTGGAGGCTTTTCACAATAAAAGTGGCTTCCATGAACAACATCATTGTTCAAAAGTCTGATGAAGAATTAGGGCAAATAGACTGGATAGCCATTACATGTAGGTCATTAACAGGATTTACAAACAGCGTTTCCCATAAATAAATGGTGATAGGGCAGACATGAATTAAGAAAACTTCTGCAAGTTAGCTTTGAAGGTTGAGGGTATAGAATGTTTTTTATTGGACAACAATGAAACTGATCAGGTAGAACAGCTTGTGATGTGATAAGGATGAAATAAGAGTCATTGATCAAGACAAAGGCTCAAAAAGCAAATAGCATTAAAAGGTAGTTATTTCATCTAATAGCTTAAATGAATAACTTGATACTTTAGAAGGTATTTTTGGAGTGCATAAATCTTTAGAACGTGAAAATACCTTGTCAATAACCCAGCAGCATTCGCCTTGAAGAAGATCTGAAAGGAAGAGACTCTGGATGACTTCAGTGCAATAGAAATTGGAGATAAGTCCTCTATGCTAACTCTCTTGTGAGTCACCGAGAAAAGGACGGAAAAGAAGAGTAGGGAAAAGAAATAAAGAAAAAGGAAAGAAGAAAGAAAAATGTTTGGACATGTCAGCTATCCTACCCAAGATAAATGGTGCTCAATACTTGACAAGGTTGTATGATTTTGCAATCTGACCCCTCATATTATGCTCAAACTTAAAATTCTGGTTAAACTCAATATCCCAACATATTGCTTGCGCTTGATCCTGATTAGACAGTAATATCAATCATCTTTTAAAAGATTAAAATTAGTACAAAATTGAGATGGGGTCTGAATGTCTTGTGATGGCAACACAACCATATGAGACAAGATGGATGGATCTGGAGATAGATAAAGCTTATGATTACATAGTGTCTTTAATAAAACAAACTGCTTCACAGATTGCTCAATCAGAGAAAAATGTAACGAGTCAATGCAAAAAATACGAGATAACGTGACCAAAAGCTTGGTCAAAGAGTGGGTCTTAAGGAAGGAAAGAGATGGAAAGTTTGTCAGGCAGGGAATTTCCAAGTGTGCTGAAGCTATAGCTATCAATGATAGAATGAACATTCAGAGTAATGCAGAGAATTGCAAGACTGAAGAAATTTAGAGAGATGGAAAGCAGTGATGCCTTGAAGCACTACAGTATGTGGATGTACTTACTAGAGTAGGTGCAAAACCTGACCTACTCTTGGGAAATAAGGCAGGGCAGGAGATTGAGATGTCAGTGGGGGAGCACTTTGGGGTCAGCGACCAGAATTCTATTAGTTTTAAAATAGTGATCGAAAAGGATAGACCAGATCTAAAAGTTGAAGTTCTAAATTGGAGAAAGGCCAATTTTGACAGTATTACGCAAAAACTTTCAAAAGCTGATTGGGTGAGATGTTTGCAGGTAAAGGGACAGCTGGAAAATGGGAAGCCTTCAGAAATGAGATAATGAGAGTTCAGAGAAAGTATCTCCCTATTAGAATTAACCATATCCTAATTCCCTCAAGTCTCATTCATTCATCGCTCTTGTGTCCTTGCTAACTTATATTGGCTCTGTGCCTGGCAACATCTCTATTAGAGAATTATTACCTTGCTTTCAAATCCCTCTATGACCTCACTTCTCGATATCTCTGTTCAGTCTCCGGTGGTTATGCCTTCACGTGCTTGGGTTCTAGGCTCTGGGATTGCTTCTATAAATTTATTCGCCCATCTCTCGCCTTCCTTAGACATTTCTGAACCTGCCTTTCATGGCGGTACATTTGATGATCTGTCCTACATTTTTCTCATGTGTCTTGGTTTCATTCCTGTGAAATACCACAGAATATGGCAGCACAGTGGCTCAGTGACTTGCATTGCTACTTCATAGTACCAAGGACCCGGGTTCAACCCCACCCTCAGGCAACTGTCTTTGTGGAGTTTGCAAATTCTCCATGTATGTGTGGGTTTCCTTCAGGTGCTCCTCCCCAGTTTCTCCACCAGACCCACGCCCCCCAAAAAAAACGCCGAGAGAAAACATTCCTCATCTCTTGTCTTAAATATGTGACCCCTTAATCTGAAATTGTGCTCTCTGGTCAAAGACTCTCCCACAAGAGTAAACAACTTCTCTGCTTCTCACCTGTCACATCCTCTAAGAATCTTGAATGTTTCAAAAAGGCTGCCTCATTCTTCTATGTTCTAATGAGTATAGGCCAAATCCAGTCAAACTTTTCTTGAAAGGCAGTCCCTCCATACCTGGTATCAGCCTACGAGATTCTTCACTGGACTGCCTCCAATGCGGTATATCTTTCCTTAGATATGGGGCCCACAGTTTTCACACTATCCCAGCTGTGATCTGACTTGTGCCTTGGACAGTTGAGCAAATCCTCCTCACTTTTATATTTCATTGCCTTTGAAAAGGCCAACATTCCATTTGCTTTCACTATTACTCATCGAACTTAGATGCCAGCATTTTTTGTGATTGATGGAGAAGAACCCCAAAACCTTCTGTACTACAGCTTTCTGCAGTCTCTCTCCATCTAAATAACACATTTAAATAACATACTGCTTGCCAAAGTACACAATATCACATTAACCCACATTATGTTGCATCTGCCAAGTTTTTGTACTCACTTAGCATGTCTATTCCTCTGTAAGCTCTGTGACTTTCTCAACATTTGCCTTCCCATCTATTTTTGTGACATTTCCAAACTTGGCTATAGTCCATTTACTTTCCTCACCTAAGTTGTTATTATATATAGAATAAATAATTGTGGCCCCACCAATGAACCATGTCGCACACCACTAATTAACAGGTTGCCAAGCTGAAAAGGTCTCTTTATCCCAACTCTCTGCTTATATTACAGGTACACAATCCTTTATCCGAAATACCAAAATCCGAAGAGCTCCGAAATCCGAAGTTTTTTGTGAAGATTTTTTTCTCCATAACAAAGCTGTTTGGCGTGCAAACAGTTAACCCAACTCCACACCACTTGACCCACATCACTCAGATGTGATATGGGGGCATGGTCCAGCACTGGCAGGTGTCAATTCTGTCTCAAGGCTTGTAGTACTCACAGGTGCATCTGCTGTTCGGTAAGATTTTTGAAATTTCATCGTTAAAATGTCATTTATTCCGAAATCCGAAAAATTCCAAAAACCAGCTGGTCCTGAGGGTTTCGGATAAAGGATTGTGTACCTGTAGTTAGCTATATCTCTATGCATGCTAATTATACTATCTCCAGCACCATGCATTATTTGGGAAATAATGGACCTATTAAGGATAGTCGGAATGGCTTTATGTAGGGGAGATCCTTTGTGGAAGTGATTAAATTATTCAGGAGGGTTGAGCAGCTCATGTTGTTTACACTGAATTTACTAAAACATTTGACAGGTTCCCTTATGTTGGCTGGTGCAGAAGATTCAGTTACATGAGATCCATGGTGGGTTGGTAAGTTGGATACAAAACTTGGCTTGATCCTGGAATCCAGAGGGTAATTGTGGATGGATACTTTTTTAACTGAAGGTCTGTAACCAGTAATGTTCCACAAGGATCATCACTGGGATCCTTGTGTTTGTAATACATATAAATGGTTTAGGTGGTCTAATGAGTACGTTTGCAGATTACACTAAATTAGAGTCATAGAGATGTACAGCACAGAAACAGTCCAATTTGTCCAAGCCGACCAGATATTCCAACCCAACCTGCCAGCACATGGCCCATATCCCTTCAAACCCTTCCTATTCATATACCCATCCAGATGCCTTTTAAATGTTGCAGTTGTACCAGCCTCCAGCACTTCCTCTGGCAGCTCATTCATACGCGTACCACCGTCTGCGTGAAAACGTTGCCCCTTAGGTCTCTTTTATATCTTTCCCCTCTCACCCTAAACCTATGCCCTCTAGCTCTGGACTCCCCAACCCCGGGAAAAAACTTTCCTATCCATGTTCCCCATAATTTTATAAACCTTTACAAGGTCACCACTCAGTCTCTGATGCTCCAGGAAAGACAGCCCTAGCCTGTTCAACCCTCTCCCTAAAGCTCAAATCCTACAACCTTGGTAACATCCTTGTAAATCTTTTCAGAAGCCTTTCAAGTTTCACAACATCTTTCCGATAGGAAGGTAATCAGAATTGCATGCAATATCCCAATAGTGGCCTAACCAATGTTCTGAACAGTCGTAATATGACCTCCCAACTCCTGTACTCAACACTCTGACCAATAAAGGACAGCATACCAAATGGCTTCTTTACTATCCTATCTACTCAATTTTCAAAGAACTATGAACCTGCACTCCAAGGTCTCTTTGTTCAGCAATACTCCCTAGGACCTTACCATTAAGTGTATAAATCCCGCTAAGATTTGCTTTCCCAAAATGCAGCACCTCACATTTATCTGAATTGAACGTCATCTGCCACTTCTCAGCCCATTTGCCCATCTGATCAAGATCCTGTTGTAATTTGAGGTGAACTTCTTGCTGTCCACTTCTCCTCCAATTTTGGTGTCATTTGCAAACTTACTAACTATACCTCTTATGCTCACACCCAAATCATTTACATAAATGACAAAAAATAGTGGGCCCAGCATCAATCCATGTGGCACTCCACTGGTTGGAGAGCGTTGGAGGCTGAGAGGCGACCTGATTCAAATATATAAAATTATGAGAAAGAAGGATAGGGTGGACAGTCTGAGTCTCTTTTCCAGGATGGAAATGTCATAGGTTTAAGTGAGGTGGAAAGTTTAAAGGAGATGTGCAAGCTAAGTTTTTTTTTACACAGAGGGTTTAGATACTTGGAACATGTTGTCAAGGAAGGAAGTAGAAGCAGATACGATAGCAACATTCAAGAAGCATTTAGATTAAGCATGAACAGGCAGAGAATGCAGGGATATGCACCATGCGCGGGCAGGTGGGACTAGTTTAAAATTATATCATGGTTGGTGCAGACATGGTGGAGATGTTTCTTTGCTGTATTGTCATATGTTCAGACGTTTGGTAATAAATACAAAACTGAATGAATGTGAATGAACTGAAGGTTACCAGGTGCAAAGGAGAAAATGGAAATTGAAAAAGACATGATAAAGCAAGTGAAACAGTCTGTGCACTTAGCTGTTCTTTGCTGACAAAGGTGGGAGTGAGGTTGACATGCACGCAGGACTGGCAGTAGCCAGGATTTCCTTTAATCAATCACACTGACAGTTGTGGCTTCGTGACTTTCTAATCTATTAGAACACAACACGATTGAACATGGTTAAAAATAGGCTTTTCAATCTTGTGTAGAAAATTGGGATGTTTGATATGAAACAGTACTGTTTATTTCATTTGCAGCTATGCACAAAATGCTCGATCCCATTGCAATCCTATTTCTTCCCCATGTATATGACAAAGAGTAAAGTAAATCGATTTACCAAAACTTTAATTTAGCCATTTGTATCCTTTCCTAATTGGATCGTACTAATTAGCCCTTGTTAGCTGGAATGTCAATTTACACTATTTCTCTTTTGTTAATAACAATCTAGATGAATATGTGTGGTAACTTTAGCTTCTGAAATATTTAGCTTTAGAAAGAGGAGTCTTCATTCTGAGGCAAGTTATGATTTTGTTGAGCTTAATGTAGCTTTAGAAAGAGGAGTCTTCATTCTGAGGCAAGTTATGATTTTGTTGAGTTACCATTTTGTGACCAGGCTGAGAATGGGCCAGCAGAAATTCAATATCTGACTTGTGATTTAAAAAGTCAGTTGCCTTGAGGTTTTCACCAGATCGGTCCTTAACCTCCGTACAGCCAAGTTGTTGAAATCTGAAATTTTCATAAAAGAGATAAGTAGGATTTGTATTTGATATATCTCCTTAAAGGAAAAAATTGTTACAAGGGTTTTCAGATTTAAAAAGCAAATCTTGAATACTATATGAGTTTGATCTTCTTATTTATGGAAAATTGTAAATACATTTGAGGCAGTTTAGAGGAGATTTAAAAGATTGATACCTGGATTGTCTTATAAGGAAAGGTTGGACAGATTGGGCTTATTTTCACAGGAGTTTAGAAAAGTGAGGGATGGATTTAATGGAAGTGTATAAGATCCTGAATAGTCTTGACAAGGTGGACATGGAAATGAATTTTCCTCTAGTGGGTAAGCCTGGAACTAGGTACACTTTTAAAATGGAGGGGGTTACCCTTTAGGACAGAGATGAGGAGAAACTGCATTCTATCAGAGAGTTGTGAGACTGTGAAATGGAAAGCCTGAGAAGACAGAGGAGGTGGAGTTGTTGAATGTTTTAAGACAGAGGTAGATCTACATTTGTTAGGCAGAGAATCAAAGGTTATGAGAAGTAAATAGAAATGTGGAACTTGAATCACAGCCATGACCTTAGTGAACAGTAGACAGGCTGAATGACTCATTTCTCCTCGTTCAATTGTTTGCACTTATGTTATAAAAGGAAAGCAGTGGATACAACATATTTGGATTTTTAGAAGACATTTGATAAGGTACCACATATTAGACTATGTCATAAGATTACAGCACACAATATTGTCTGAACACGAATAGAGAATTGGCTAAAAGATAGAGGACAGAGAGTTGTGATAAGGTGGGCATTTTCAGGAAGCCAATCTGAAAATAAGGGGAGCTAGAAATATGGAGGAAATTCTTCTCTGAAGGTAATGAATCTATGGAATTCTGTACCATAGAGGGCTGTTGAGGCTGGGTCATTAAGCATATTCTAGGCTGAGGTAGATAGACTTTAATCAGTGGAAATCAAGAGTTATGGGGAAAAGGAAGGCAAGTGGACTCAATGATTAGCAGACCAGCCATGATCTCATTAAGTGGTGGAGAAGGTTCGATGGGATAAATGGCCTACTTCTCCTATGGCTCCTAAGTCTTATGGACATTTATATTTCAGTTTGAGATCCTCCCAAAGCAAATGTTGTCATAGAGATGAGCTGTGAGAGCAGGAGGTCATTTTGATTAAGTTACTGAGTCATGCAGCATGGAAACAGAACTTTCAGTGCAACTCGTCTGTGCTGACCAGATATCCAGAACTGATCTAGTGGCATTTGCCAAAATTTGACCCATATCCTTTTAAAGTCTTTTTATTCATATATCCATCCAGACGCCTTTGAAATGTTGTCATTGGATCCACCTCCACCGGCAGCTCATCCCATATCTGGTTTTGTGCTCATAGAAGCACGTAACTCGGTTTGGGATTAGACAAAGACAGACAATAGACAATAGGTGCAGGAGTAGGCCATTCAGCCCTTTGAGCCTGCACCGCCATTCAATATAATCATGGCTGATCATTCCTAATCAGTATCCTGTTCCTGCCTTATCTCCTTAACCCTTGATTCCACTATCTTTGAGAGCTCTATCCAACACCTTCTTAAATAAATCCAGAGAGTGGGCCTCCACTGCCCTCTGGGGCAGAGCATTCCACACAGCCACCACTTGGTTTTGAGAGGGGAGAGCCAAAGGAAATTAATATTAATCAGACCTGCAATTGAACAGATAAAATAATAACTTATTTTTCACTGTATGAAATGCAGAAGGGGCTCAAGTTGAGTTTGGAATTTGTGAGGGGAGAAAAGACGGAAGAATTGAGGAAAACAAGGGGAAGAAATCTATAGTAGTCTACACAGCATTTTGGCAGAAGCAGTGAACAGTTAGCTTGGAAGTTGTGAGAAGGCAGTTGGTTTCTGTCAGCAACTTGCACAGGGAACTGAAGCTCCCACACTTGTATCAAATGAAAAGTTGGAGGGTTGCTTTGTAAAAGAGCTAATGGAAGGAAACCCATAAAACATTTCCTCAGAGAAAACCTGAAACTGTTAGAAGAGCTGAATTGAATATTGGATGGTTGTGTCATATCCTTTGGCTTGGTTCTTAAAGCAGTGAATGAACCGTCAACAATATAGTGATAAAATTCTTGGGTGGCAAAGGGTGGAGGAGTAGTGGAAGAGAGAGTAGGGGAGGGACTATACAGCACAACTTTGGCAAATTAGAGCATAAACTAATGCACCTTGTGCTCGTTGGTTGAATATATTGAAATTAGTAACTGGTAACTGTAATGGTTCCAATGTGTCCCACTAGTGCATACATAGTATTTCAGTGATCAATTGGCTTTCTAGGGGTCATTTAAACTACCTTGCAGGAAAATGACAGGATCAGATCCACTGCTGCAAACCTGTCCCATTAACCGTCCATTGACTCTGTGCTAGATGGGATGGGATTTGTGAGGTGCACAAGGACTTGGAATCAGAAGACTGAAAGATGAAGGCTGGGATGCAAGTCAATGAGGCTGTGGGAGTAGGGTATGAAGAGACCAATTGTTAATGAGAATAGGATTTTGTAATCAAGGAAGAAGAACTTGAAGTTGAATTATGGGGACCTCTGGAGGCTGGTAAGAACAGACATGGTAGGCAGGAATACATGTAGACCACAAAGTCATAGAGATGTACAGCATGGAAACAGACCCTTCGGTCCAACCCTTCCATGCCGACCAGATATCCCAACCCAATCTAGTCCCACCTGCCAGCACCCGACCCATATCCCTCTAAACCCTTCCTATTCATATACCCATCCAAATGCCTCTTAAATGCTTGGACTCCCCGACCCCAGGGAAAAGACTTTGTCTATTTATCCTATCCATGCTCCTCATAATTTTGTAAACCTCTATAAGGTCACCCCTCAGCCTCCGACGCTCCAGGGAAAACAGCCCCAGTCTGTTTAGCGTCTCCCTGTAGTTCAGATCCTCCAACCCTGGCAACATTCTTGTAAATCTTTTCTGAACCCTTTCAAGTTTCACAACGTCTTTCCGTTAGGAAGGATACCAGAATTGCATGCAATATTCCAACAGTGGCCTAACCAATGTCCTGTACAGCCGCAACGTGATCTCCCAACTCCAGTACTCGATACCCTGACCAGTAAAGGAAAGCATACCAAACGCCTTCTTCACTATCCTGTCTACCTGCGACTCCACTTTCAAGGAGCTATGAACCTGCACTCCAAGGTCTCTTTGTTCAGCAACACTCCCTAGGTCCTTACCATTAAGCGAATAAGTCCTGCTAAGATTTGCTTTCCCAAAATGCAGGACCTCGGATTTATCTGAATTAAGCGCTATCTGCCACTTCTCAGCCCATTGGCCCATCTGGTCCAGACCCTGTTGTTATCTGAGGTAACCCTCTTCGCTGTGCACTACACCTACAATTTTGGTGTCATCTGCAAACTTACCAACAGTATCTCTTATGCTCGCATCCAAATCATTTATGTAAATGACAAAAAGTAGAGGGCCCAGTTTTGATCCTTGTGGCATTCCACTGGTCACAGGCCTCCAGTGTGAAAAACAACCCTCCACCACCACCCTCTGTCTTCTATCTTTGAGCCAGTTTTGTATCCAAATGGCTAGTTCTCCCTGTATTCCATGAGATCTAACCTTGCTAATCAGTCTCCCATGGGGAACCTTGTCAAACGCCTTACTGAAGTCCATATAGATCACATCTACTGCTCTGTCCTCATCAATCTTCTTTGTTACTTCTTCAAAAAACTCAATCAAGTTTGTGAGACATGATTTCCCATGCACAAAGCCATGTTGACTATCCCGAATCAGTCCTTGCCTTTCTAAATACATGTACATAAGGAAGGGAAATTTTAGGCAAGCTGGAATTCAGTTGATGCAGTTATGGAATCATGAGACAAATCAAGGCTGGAAGCAAAAGAAGCAACATGGAAAAAACATTTTTAGTAGCAGTCTTGATGACTGGCGGGATATTTGATTTGAAGCTTAACTCAGCATCAAACAGCATATTCCATTTTTCCGACCACCAGGTTCAAGATCAGTCAACAGCCAGGGAACAGTATATGATCGAGGGCACAACTATAACAACTCAATAGGAGCTAAGCAGGGTTTCATTTTGGTACAGAGTAGCTTTGGATTTATCATGTTCACTTAGACACGCTCTTGTTGTATATCAGTCAAACACTGGTGGTGAATATTAGAGTCAAGCAAACCAAAACTAATTGATAAGGGACATGAAACAAAAATCAAACTCCAAACTCAATTTATACTATTCTGCTTAGAAATATAAAACATGTATGATATGAGATTTGACTTGGGCAGTACTGTACATGGAAACTTGATGAAAAATTTAACATACTTTCCTCCACCAAATCAATGGAATAACCTGAAATTGGAATGATTTTGAAACTGCTATGGTGGTTAAAAAGTCATTGGGCAATATTTGAGAGGTCAGATAACATCAAAATAGTTAGAATGTATTTTTTTGCCCCAAAACAGAATTTAAACCACTACAGCACATTGAACATCAGACTTGCAAAATCAATCTAAGTCCTCACATCCACTGAACCAGCTGCATTGCATCCAATACGTACCAATTCCTTCGAAGAAACAATAGACATAGGTAAAACAATCTTCATGTTACAATATCCCAGTGCCTAACCTCAGTTAACATATCAGACTCCTCAGACATTAAGAGGATCTGTCCACCTTGATGAAATATCCAATTCTTTAAAGCTGCAGCTTTGTACAGGGGTTCATGTACTAATCAATGGCTGGTAAAGGCATTATACAACGCATAATCTGATAGTCAATACTATTGTTCTGTTCAGTAACATGTAGAAAGAGTTTTATTGATTTGGCTTATACTTTTATAAACGGAACTCAAGTGAATTTCTAGTCTTTCTGAATTTCTAGAATTTTTGTTACGTCTTCTGAACTTTTATCTGATTTTTACACAAATGAGAAGCTGGTTAATTATGCTATTTACACGTTATGTCAAGGGAATTAAGAGCAAATATCACTTTATAGTTACAATTCAAAGGATCTTGCTAAAAACTGATGTGCTGTCTCATTTATGTAACCGGCCTGAGTAATATCAATTTTGATGGTCTGAGAAATCCACATTTTACTAGCCTTGGTAACATTACATAAACATGCATTTGTATCTAAAAATCTTTAAAGACACTTAATAATTTACAAACCATGCAGTTAGCCTTTTTACTTAAAACAAACATAAAGTACTTAAAAATTCCTAGGGATCTATAACATATGGACATATTCATGCCAATAAAAGGTTATAGATTTAAAAATATGCACAATCGTGAATAAGGTTGGGGCGATAGTGTGTGAATGGTGAACTGTGGTACGTTGTAAATGTTGCAGCTGATTAGTGAGTCGAATTGACAAGTTTTCAAAGAAAAAGCTCTTCAGTTTGTGTTTAGGTTTCTAGTTCTTTTCCCCTTTTTCTTAAAAATACCTTGTCAAGTATAAGGTTGATACTGGTATAGAAAATTAATTACAGTAAAGTGTAAGGACTGTGTAAAGAGCAGGTAATTAGTTAATAAATTAAACAAAATACAAAAGTGAGGGTGCAAGGTGATATGCTGCTGTTGTAGCATGTCAGAGCTGCTGGACATGAAGAATATCTAAAGGCAACACATCCGTGATGTGTGTTCACGACTTGGGGAACACTTTGTCTGAGCTGAGGAGCTGGAATCTGAGTTGTAGACATTGCACTACATCAGGGAGGCAGGTGAAAGTTCTTGGGACATTTTGTTTTAAAAGGTGGTTACACTTTCAGATTAATTCAAACTTGGTCTGTGACCAGGACAGGGGTATGTGACTGCAGGTGAGGCAGGTATGAGGACTCAGAAATAGCACTCAAGGAGCCAATTTACTCTTGTGCCACTTTTTCGGAAAAAGATAAGTCAAAAGCACCTCAAGTCCAACTTGATGAGTGGCCTTTTAATTAGCCGTAGCTCTACCAATTTTGTGACTAACACTTGTTTTTCAGGAGTCAATCAGGATAACATGCCTTGCCCATTTCTTGGACAATTTAAGTATTCAGGCATTACATCGGCAATTGATTTACATAAATGCATGATCTTACTCTTTCAAGCTTTGTGTACATGTGGGGATTGCACTAGCATGCACTAGATGGTAAATATTCAGCCTGGAGCCCAGTTACAAGTGGAGTTCTGCAGGGATCAGTTCTGGATCCTCTGCTGTTTGTAATTTTTATTAATGACTTGGATGAGGGAGTCGAAGGGTGGGTCAGTAAATTTGCAGATGACACGAAGATTGGTGGAGTTGTGGATAGTGAGGAGGACTCTTGTCGGCTGCAAAGGGACTTGGATATGATGCAGAGCTGGGCTGAGGAGTGGCAGATGGAGTTCAACCCTGCCAAGTGTGAGATTGTCCATTTTGGAAAGACAAATAAGAATGCAGAATACAGGATTGACGGTAGGGTTCTTAGTGTGGTGGAGGAACAAAGGGATCTTGGGGTCTATGTTCATAGATCTTTGAAAGTTGCCACTCAGATGGATAGAGCTTGTAAGAAGGCCTATGGTGTATTAGCGTCCATTAGCAGCATATCCCTCCAAACCTTTCCTATTCATATACCCATCCAAATGCCTCTTAAATGTTGCAATTGTACCAGCCTCCACCACATTTCAGAGTGTTACAAGGGGACGTAAATTTAAGGTGAAGGGTGGAAGGTATAGGGGAGATGTCAGGGGTGGGTTCTTTACCCAGAGAGTGGTGGGGGCATGGAATGTGCTGCCTGTGGGAGTGGTAGAGTCAGAATCTTTGGTGACCTTTAAGCGGCAATTGGATAGGTACATGGATGGGTGCTTAAACTAGGACAAATGTTCGGCACAACATCGTAGGCCGAAGGGCCTGTTCTATGCTGTATTGTTCTTTGTCCTATGTTTTATGTCTATCCCAGATGCTTGACACTGTGTGGCCAAAGGTACCTGCAGCATTACTGTGGATGAGGTATGTTTGCTCAGAACTACTAGAAGTGATGTCAAATGAGACATCTGGTGATTAGTTGTGCCATAGTGTGTCAACAGTTTGACTCTTTATCTGCTAGCATGGTAGATATATCTGGTTGAACTTATTGTTAGCCAAAACCTGAATTCAGATTGTTATAGAAACTTATGCAACGTTATTAGCTATGTAAAATGTAAGGTCCTTCCCCTTAGGAGTTTTCAATCTAGCAAAACTATCTTAGGATGTTATAGCACAAACAACTTGTTTAAGTTAACTAATATCTGTACATTGAATTTTAACTTCAGAATTTTAGGATATTGTTATCTGTGGATTCTTGAGTAATTATGAGACTACAAGCTTCTAATACTTGCGTGTGAATATTTATTCTATGAACCAATTCTGTATTACATTATAGTAATGACTCCCTTGTCATGGAATTCAAAGTCATTCAAAAATTATTATAAAATGATCATTCTACATGTATCATACACAGTCTTCAAATCCACCTGAAGAAACAATTAACTCAGCAAAGATATCAAGATTATATTTACAATCCAGTGTAATTTCATAATAGATTGATATATCTTTGTCTCAACTTTTCTTAAAGATAGAGGAAATCTTTTATTTTCAGATTTCTACTCTGTGGGGTCAAAACATAGTCGGTCTCCTACTGGCTCACAAACTTTATGTTCTAAAGTAATTTCTTACCATTGTCTGTAGTTCTAAAAAAAAACCTGCTATTGTTCATTGTTAGGTTATGAAAGGAAGAATTTTGCATAGCTCATAATAATCTTTTTAATCAGTCCAGTTTGCAGTAAACAACCTAACAGGTGTAAAGCTATTTGCACCTCCTATCTGCAATGCTATCTGAGAGCCTGTTCCTGGGAAAATTTCATATTGTCACACTACCTAGTTTTGCATTAAATTTAACACTTAAATTGCTGGATTAGTTTAGTGCTTTTCCTGACAACATTTT
Source organism: Chiloscyllium plagiosum (assembly GCF_004010195.1). NCBI lineage: Eukaryota > Metazoa > Chordata > Chondrichthyes > Orectolobiformes > Hemiscylliidae > Chiloscyllium > Chiloscyllium plagiosum. The sequence continues at coordinate 41,999,501 of NC_057727.1, forward strand.
CATTTCAACCTTCTACTAAGTTAATTGATTGCTAACTGGACAACGTAGGAGGAAGACATTACATCGCTTTCATGTTAGAAAGGGGATTATCATAGAGTGGTTACACTACAGTTAGGTGTCAACTTCAATGGTATCACTCTCACTTCTGAGGCAGTAAGTTGCAGGTTCCAATTCAAATATAAGGCCTTGAGTATATAATCTGAGCTAACATTTTACTACAGTACTGAGGATGAGACTTTAATCTGAGGTCCCTTCTGCCTCTAAAGTTGATATAATAGATCTCTTGCCAATATTTTGAACAAGAAGGAATTCCTTTGGTGTCTTGGCTAATCCATTATAACCAAGAAATAACATTGCTTATTATTCCATTGTTATTTGTTAATGCACAAGTCTGCATCTCCTAAATTACAAGAACAATGACTTGTATTTGCATAGTCTCTTAATATAAGAAGCAGGATCTGCAAATCTTGACACTAAGCCCCAAAGAGACTTTTAAAAAAGTCGAGGTAGCTTTTAAGGATCCACATTAAAAGAAGGAAAGAGAAATGGAGAAAAAAGTAGTTTGGGGAGGAAATTGCAGCCTTTAAGGCTCAGGCAATTGAAGGAATGTCCGTGAATGGGAGAGTGATTGAAAACAGAATGTTGAAGAAGTTAGTATTAGAGAAGAGCAGATATCTCACAGTGTTGTCGGCTGAAGATTTTATAGATAGTGAGAGGTCAGGCCGTGGAGAGTTTTTAAGAGTTGAGCAGTTGCTGTTATGGGAATCAGTGTAGGTCAGTGAGCACAGGGGAGATATGCAAGCAGAAATTGGTACGATTAAGGTAAAACAAAAATACAGTTGCGTTTTGGATCACATCAAGTTTTTGGTATGCAGAATGAGAGAGATTGGCTGAGAATGCAGTGGAATATTAAACTAAAATGAAGGTATTGATGAGTGTTTCAACAACAGATCAGCTATGGTGTGACAGAGCAGTTATTTAGAAAGAAATTGGGCCTTGTTGATGAATTGAAGACATGACTGAAAGTTCAGCTTGAGACTAAATATGGCAGCAATGTTGTAAAAAATCTATTTCCATTTCAGCTCTTAGGGAGAGAGGTGATGTCCATTGCTTGGAAATGGCATGCATGGTGAAGCTCACAGATATGTGAAAACTCAGGTTATGGTTCAAAAACTGACACTGAGAAGTGCCATATAAATGAGCAAGAGAAGCAGGTCAACTTTAAATTCTTGGATGACGTAAGTGTCAATAGTAAAGACATAGCCAATACCAATTTTAAATCGACCATTTTTAAACATAGGTATAAAAGCTAAGAAGGTCATTGATAGGATATACTGTGACTTTGGCAATATCAACTTCAGACAGACCTGAAACTCAAGCAAATGCCAGATTAAAATATGGACAATCACAGCTACACATTAAGGATGAACAGTCAACCAGCCAGTTCTTCTTTCACATTGGACAATCAAGATATCAAAACTCAATGGGTGTTGGCCGAATACGAAACAGATCTTATCAACCTTTTGTTCTAGTGTGATGGCACCACCTCACAAACAAAGATTTTGGCTATATCAAACTCTCAAAATATGAACAATCTCAACATTGATTTACTGACTCTAACTCGTTTGGAACAGGAATTTGGACATGTAACAGATCACATAGAATCATAGAGATGTACAGCATGGAAACAGACCCTTCGGTCCAACCCGTCCATGCCGACCAGATATCCCAACCCAATCTAGTCCCACCTGCCAGCACCCGGACCATATCCCTCCAAACCCTTCATATTCATATACCCATCCAAATGCCTTTTAAATGTTGCAATTGTACCAGCCTCCACCACTTCCTCTGGCAGCTCATTCCATACATGTACCACTCTCTGTGTGAAAAAGTTGCCCCTTAGGTCTCTTTTATATCTTTCCCCTCTCACCCTAAACCTATGCCCTCTTGTTCTGGATTCCCCGATTCTAGGGAAAAGACTTTGTCTATTTATCCTGTCCATGCCCCTCATGATTTTGTAAAACTCTAAGGTCACCGCTCAACTCTGACGCTCCAGGGAAAACAGCCTGAGCCTGTTCCGCCTCTCCCTATAGCTCAAATCCTCCAACCCTGGCAACATCCTTGTAAATCTTTTCTGAACCCTTTTATAGTTTCACAACATCTTTCCGATAGGAAGGAGACCAGAACTGCATGCAATATTCCAACAGTGGCCTAACCAATGTCCTGTACAGCCATAACATGACCTCCCAACTCCTGGTACTCAATACTCGGACCAATAAAAGAAAGCATACCAAACGCCTTCTTCACTATCCTATCTACCTGCGGCTCCACTTTCAAGGAGCTATGAACCTGCACTCCAAGGTCTCTTTGTTCAGCAACACTTCCTAGGACCTTACAATTAAGTGTATAAGTCCTGCTAAGATTTGCTTTCCCAAAATGCAGCACCTCGTATTTATCTGAATTAAACTCCATCTGCCACTTCTTGGTTCATTGGCACGTCTTGTCAAGATCCTGTTGTAATCTGAGGTAACCCTCTTCGCTGTCCACTACACCTCCAATTTTGGTGTCATCTGCAAATTTACTAAATGTACTTCTTATGCTCACATCCAAATCATTTATGTAAATGACAAAAAGTAGCGAACCCAGCACTGATCCTTGTGGCATTGCACTGGTCACACGCTTCCAGTCTGAAAAACAACCCTCCGCCACCACCCTCTGTCTTCTATCTTAGAGCCAGTTCTGTATCAAAATGGCTAGTTCTCCCTGTACTCCATGAGATCTAACCTTGCTAACCAGTGTCCCATGGGGAACCTTGTCGAACGAATTACTGAAATCCATATAGATCACATCTACCGCTCTGCCCTCATCAATCCTTTTTGTTACTTCTTCAAAAAACTCAATCAAATTTGTGAGACATGATTTCCCACGTACAAAGCCATGTTGACTATCCCTAATCAGTCTCTGCCTTTCCAAATACATGTACATCCTGTCCCCCAGGATTCCCTCCAACAACTTGCCTACCACCGAAGTCAGGCTCACCGGTCTGTAGTTCCCTGGCTTGTCCTTACCACCCTTCTTAAACAGTAGCACCACGTTAGCCAACCTCCAGTCTTCCGGCACCTCACCTGTGACTATCGATTGATACAAATATCTCAGCAAGAGGCCCAGCAATCACTTCTCTAGCTTCCCACAGAGTTATAGGGTACACCTGATCAGGTCATGGGGATTTATTCACCTTTATGCATTTCAAGATATGCAGCACTTCCTCCTCTGTAAACTGGACATTTTGCAAGATGTCACCATGTATTTCCCTACATTCTATATCTTCCATATCCTATTCCACAGTGAATACTGATGCAAAATACTCATATAGTATCTCCCCCATTTTCTGCGGCTCCACATAAAGGCCGCCTTTCTGATCTTTGAGGGACCCTATTCTCTCCCTAGTTACAGTTTTGTCCTTAACGTATTTGTAAAACAGACCCATTTGTTTCCTTCTTTTATAAATAACAACGGAAGCTGTTCTGATACAGGTCCATCATGACAACTACCATCTGAAAAGCCCGTGAACGAGCTTCAAGGCACTGTTTTTCCCCTGACAAATGCTTTGAAGCCTACGTTTCTCTAGCAATTTATAATTTCATTTCAGACCTCCAAAATTCACAGTGTCTTTCTCTAAAACAGCATGTCATGAAAGTGACAGAAAGACTTTCCCTCAGTGTGTTCCAACTTAAAGTTTACGAGACCCAACCTCCTGGGTATTAAACTCCCAGAGGCCTCACAGGTTACTGAGATCTTCTGCTTGTACAAGAACTCCTCTACAGCATCAATTCATTTAACAAACGATGGGCCTGTTAGAATGACACTGAATCAATCTCACATTGTAAGCATACTGTTACTTTGTCTTTATTTAATCTTTAAATGTGTGATAATGTGCAAAAGATATTATATTTTTAAACCTCCCAGGCAAACGTATGATAAATGTATGATATGTATTCACACAAGTTTTCTGCTGGAACCATTTAAATTGGGACAAACTACATATAGGATAAGAAACAAATAGACATCCCACATAAAGAAACTGTTCTCATGGAGAAGAATAAAGCACCATACCAGAGATAGTCACATTGGAGCAGAAAGGGAAGCCATTGCATGTGATACTCTGGCTATGATGAGTAAGATAAGAATGAAACCAGATGAGTGAAATTTTACCCATCAGGATTACAGTGGAGAGGACCTTGAGGAGGATGCTCTGACACAAGCAGATGAAGGACAAAGAGGAATGATTTACCTTTGTCAAAGTCACATAAAATGGAATTTGTAACTTTGGTAGCAGCTGTTCTGATACTGTTGAAAAGTGAAAATCTAATTTGGAGGATTCAATCATGGAATTCTGTGAAAGATAGGCACAGCTTTGGGAAGCCACAACATGCTCAAATCCCTTGGAGAGAACATAGAGATGAGGCGGAAGAATTCACAGGAACAGTGGGGTTAAGGCATGAGAGGATTGTTTAAAGATGAGTGGGATAGTAACGAGAGAGAGAGAGAGAGAGAGAGAGAGACAGAGAGAGAGAGAGGCAGCCATTGGCAATATCAACTAAAATGGGAATCAGGGAGGAAAGCAGAGTAGTCAGGAATGAAAACTGAAAGAACTGCAGATTCTGTAAATCAGAAACAAAAACAGCAGTAGCTGAAAAATCTCAGCAGGTGTGGGAGCATCTGTAAAAAGAAATCAAAGTTAACATTTTGGGTCCATTGACCCAGTTCTAAGGAAGGGTCACTGGACCTGAAACATTAACTGATTGCTCTTCATTGATGCTCCCAGACCAGCTGAGCTTTTCCAACAACTTCTGTTTTTTCAGTCAGGTATGTCCAGTCTTCAAGGAGAAAGTGAGGTCTGCAGATGCTGGAGATCAGAGATGGAAATGTGTTGCTGGAACACATTTCCTGAAGAAGGGCTAATGCCCGAAACGTCGATTCTCCTGTTCCCTAGATGCTGCCTGACCTGCTGCGCTTTTCCAGCAACACATTTCCATGTCCAGTCTTCACCAGTATTTCACTCAATATAAAGGGATTTGGGATGTCCAGTACTCATAAAAGGCATCATAAAATTGCAAGTCTTTCTTTTTGAATTTCTTACCTTCAAGTCTCACAACCAATGGCACTTTCAGTTTAAGTTCACGGCATGCCTTCGTTATGCCCTGTGCTATTATTGCACAGTTGACTATTCCACCAAAAATGTTGACAAGAATTGCTTTAACCTGGGAAAAGAACAAAAGAAGCTTTAAGAAAACAAATGCATATTTTTGGGAATAGCATAACAAATTTAAATGACCTCGAATTAATAGGATGACAATCATGTTCTTCAAAATATTAACATCAAAATCAATAGAAACAAGAAAATGGTGAGCTACCATAAACTAGTGGAGGTATTCAGAAACCTAGAATACCCACTTCAGTATTGTGGCAAGGTGAGCAGATGGCAAGGTGCGAATGAATGCACAACTAAACAGACTTAATAAAGGTTTTTCTACAATTTCTTCAGAACAGAGTGAAACTGTTCTCAAGCATTACAAGATTTTACAGAACAGAATGAAGGCTTGGAATGAGGTGGCCATCTCTGTCCCAATTTGGAAAGTGTCTGGTACTTCGCACAACTGAGGAAAAGTTTGTTGAAAGTAGAAGCAGAGATGGTAGAGCTTATGGATAGATGGAAGTTGATACATCAGGATATAGTGGAAAGGCTGGGCTATTGTCACGACCAGGTCAAGAGGAGTGAATTGCTCCTCTCTTTCCAACCTTGAAATTTAAAATTTACTTTTTTATTTTGTTTTTAGCAGAAGGGTATACCTCCCTCCAATTAAATTTGGCTCACTAACTTTTACAGGAGCAGTAAGGATCTAATTGCAAGGTTTTCCTTAATTAGCAAACATCAGGTTTACTGCCGGAAGTAGAAGATACATTTCTGATTGGTCTGAGACATTCTAGTTGGGCAGTGAATGAAGGACCGCCTGAGTCACTTTTAAATTTGGCACCTGGACCTTAAACCCTGGAAGGCCTTATGGGGGTGAAAACTTGTCTGTTCACCCCTCTCTGTGTATCCAATCTCTTTGCATAAACGAATTGAAAACAATGTGATTATGCAAGAAAACATGTTCCAGCTTCCACTGTGGGTGTGCTGATGTCTAACACACTTGATACCACTCTTAGACTGCATAATCGAAGATTCAGTCAAAGGTCTGATATTGATAGTTGTGTTATATAGTTCTTACAACTTTGTTGCTCTTTAAATTCTATTTTTACCAGAGGTGTGAGCTACACTTAATTATCAAGATGGATAGGAAAGCGAAAATGCAGAAGTGTAGATCTGTTAAAATGAATGCTTTCAGCATCAGAAATACAGCACCTACTTAACTTGTGCTTGTGAAGAGAACTTAATCACTTTGAATGTATAAAATGTAAAGGTGTGTTATTACAAATCTCTTCCTACCTTTCCCAACATTGTACCTTAGTGAAGATAATGAATAAAATATTGCATTTTCCACTTTTAATACGAGTAAAGTATTTGAACTGCAAATCGGGTGGGGAGGAGAGGTGGTTTTGTGTATTGGCCCCTGTTGATCTTTGCAGATTTTATGTTGCTTGTAATTTTTGGAAGGCAAATGGCAGAAAGCAGAGTCTGCAAAACTAATTGAGAAAGACAGTGCAAAAACTGACATGAGCGAAAAATGACATGAGCATAAAACATTCCAACTCAAAAGGAGCAGGTTAATGTGGTAACAATCTATTTTAAATAATTCCTGCTGGTGGCCTTTTTAAACTAAAATCCAATCACAGAACATGCCAACAGCAACTACGAGTGAATGAAATTGGTGGTAATGGAAGAGGGGTGAAACAGATGTTTGAATGCTAGATTATAATTATTAAATATACGATAAAAACGTTTAGTTACACTGCAAAAGAACAAGTTTTAAACATAAAATATAAGTAGAGATCATAATTAGGCTCCAATCCAGTATTCCATATTTTTCACATTGCAAATAAATTACTTTATGGAGGCTATATAATATTGTCCAGCATTTGTGGTATTAATACAAATACTTCAAAACATTGGCTAAATTAGTTACATAACTTAATAGAGTATGCAGCCAAGATACTTTCACAAATAACTACACCTTTCACAGAAGTTCCAAGATATCCATAAAAATGTATTAAATTATTCAAGCAGTTAATATACCTGTGAAATTAATAATCAGTAGGTTTAATGGCAAAATTACTTTTCCTGGATTGTTAATCTAATCTGGGAAGGCAGGCTATGCTTAAAGTAAATCTCATCCCCCAGAAAAGTCCTGATGTGAAGTTAACCCGGCCTAATGGAACGTCAGCCTTCACTCTCTGATAGCTGTCTGTTTTGTCCACTCAACTAGTCTGAGACCATCCATCACAAAACTCTAGCTAATTTACAATCAACTTTAAGTCATTAAACTGGGTTTTAATGGCAAAAAGAAACAAAATCACTGTTGTTAGTTTAATTATTGCATTGTGGAGCCAGATTTCACACAATGACCAATAAACACACAATCTGAGTCTTGAAAATATTGTAAATATTATACCTCACAATACTGTATTCAAGTCACGGATTGTTCTTACCTTGGTTTTTCAAGAAAAGGACAAGTAGAAACACTTGAACCTCTATAAAATGGAAATATCTAGTGACGTAATTTTTGTGGACATTTTCCTTTTCCAAATTAACTCAAAGAAAGTTAATGGAAGCTAATAAATCCAGTTAGACAATTTGTTAAGGACAAGTAACAATCTTTTGTTGTTAATTATATCTTCAAAAGTAGAACACTGAAAATCAGACATTACAAAGTCATGTACGAACAGGAATAATTTGGATGCAGAGCACAACCATTTCAAAATCAAAATAGATGAGTTAAAAGCTCAATGAAGTATACAAAAATAAATCTGCAAGCGAAGAAGATTGTTAATTGTATTTAATGAGTATCATGTAGTTGAGGGATCTTGAAAGCTTGTCCTTTGTTATAAAATCTAGTATTGATGCTGGTCACCATAAGGTCTTCTAATAACTCCCAAATCTTACTTTCAGCAGTAAACAGTCAAAGGTGAATAATAGATCGATCCTATATCATGGGAAAGTTGATTGTGACAACAAGCTAATATAATTGCACATATCCCAAACGTTTCTTTCCAAGCTTATGCTCACTGGTCTTTGTGGTTCCACCAACTTCCCTTGAGTTAATTTGGAAGAGGAAAATATCTTTAAAAATTGATGCCATTAGGTATTTCTGTTGTTATTTTGAATCATTGGAGTTGAATATCAATAAGCATTTGATATTCAGAATTCAGGGATAGGAACATAAAGCAGTTGTTTAAAAGGAAATCAAGACGACTAACACCCCCCCTCCCCCCCAAAATTGTGATGTGAAATGACAGTTGCATTTGTTAATCAAACATACTGCTTCTTTCAAAATTCTTTTGATTTGCGAGAAAAAAATGACTTCCATGACAAATTGTGTTATACCCTCTTATTAAAAACCATGTCCTTTTTGTAAATAAATGCAAATCATTTGTGATAATGCATCAAGAAAAGAAACCAATCTTATTTTCTAAAGAAAACCAATTGTACCTAATTTTCATTGCTAGCTTTTAAGACTGGCACTGAATAAATCCAAGAAATCCAATATATTATGACTATTAATCATAATTTCCATTAACTTTCCACAACTCTTATTAGAAGTAAAAACCAAAAGAACTGCAAATGCTGTAAATCAGAAACAAAGACAGAAATTGCTGGAAAAGCTCAGCAGGTCTGACAGCCAGATCTGCTAAGCTTTTCCAGCAATTTCTGTCTTTGTTTCTTACTAGAAGTAGTATATTTTGGAAGTATCCTTGCCCCACCCCAGTCTTCAACAAATAAACTGTCATCAAGTAAATTATTTGCACAGTTAAGTGATCTGCCACCAGAATATATTTGTTAAGTTAAAGTATTTATCAAGCTGTGTGTGAAAGCTATTTTAGCAACCCAAGTTCCATTAACTAAAATCACTTCACAATCTAAACTGTTATATCAAACTATATAAGCACTAGTCAAAATTGTCATAAAATATATCAAAGAACCATCTAGCCTCATTTTTCAGTGAGTTTCATTTTATTTGTAGCAATGTTGTAAAGCACATCATAAATTTAATTGTTATAAGAAAGAATATGCTCTGCATTTGACAATCTCAATCAGATAAATTCAGTTCCAGTTGCATTCAATGTCTTCCCACCTTCCCATTGCTTCTTGTAAGCGGATTTTCAAAAGTGTCTTCAACATGAAGACATTACCATTTAATATTTTAACAATCAGAGAGAAAGCTCTGGCATTCCATTTTCAATAATAATAATCCCACGCACCAATATCTTTTGACTATGTGGTGTTATCCCAGTTTTCAGTGGTTTAGCTACTGAAGACTGTTCAGCAGATATCTCTAACTGCCATTGGAAGCAAGTTAAAAATTACACGAGCAAACAAGTATTCAGAGGCTTAGATGCTTGAAACCAAATGAATTTTCACCTTAAAAGTCCTAGTTATTGGACACTGTCCAAATTCAGCTAGGTCTATGGATATTGTTTGCATTCTGCTGTCCCTAATCAGATTTTGATAGATTGCAACATTAAAGTTATAGACAACCACTTACCAGTGCTAATAATGGAATTAGGAAAAAGGAATGTATGTTAGCTTGGAGGAAGAGCAAAGACACATCAACTAACTGCAACATTTCCAATTCAAGCTCAGCTTCCAGCGTGAACTGCGGGACTGCTGCGCACTCTGCTTCACAGAAACCTGACTCAACCCATCCATTCCCGACTGCGCACTTCAGGCTGATGGTTTTTCTATCCATCGTATGGACTGTACAGTGTCCTCGGTTAAGATAAAGAGTGGAGATGTTTGCTTTTTAATCAACAACTTGTGGTGCACTGACATTGCAACCCTGGGCAGCCATTGCTCCCCAAACCTTGAATTCCTCACCATCAAATGTCGCCCCTTCTATCTACCATGGGAAGTTACCGCTGCTATACTAACTGCTGTGTACATACCACCACAAGCAAAGGTTGAGGAAGCTCTGGATGTGCTGTACTCCACCACTAACACTCCGAGGCCCTGTTTATTGTAACTGGTGACTTCAATCAAATCAATCTAAGGAAGGTTTTGCCCAAGTACCACCAGAACATTACCAGCCCCACCAGGGCCTGAACATTTTAGAACACTGCTACACCACTGTGAACGATGCCTACCCCTCCATCGCCTGCCCTCATTTGAGGAACTCCGGCCACAATGCCGTTTCTCTTCTCCCGGCTTACAGGCAAAAGCTCAAGCAGGAGACCCCTTCGTGGATACAGGTCCAGTACTGGTCAATGGAAGCAGAGGATCAACTCCAGTGCTGTCTGGAATCGGTTGATTGGGCCATGGTCAAACAGTCCGCAGGTACCTTGGACAAGTATGCCACCACTGTCACAGACTTTAGCAACAAGTGTGTGGAGGACTGCATACTGAGGAAGTCAATTCAGGTGTTCCCCACCAGGAAACCCTGGATGAACCAGGACATACAGAACCTGCTAAAAACCAGGCATTAGGCCTTCAGATCAGGAGACCCAATCAAATATAAGGTATCCAAGTATGACCTTTGCAGAGCCGTTAAGACAGCCAAGGACCAATACTGATCCAAACTAGAGACCCAGACAGACACCCAGTGACTATGGCATGGACTGAAAGGCATTACAGGTTCTAAAAAAAGACAGTGCAAGATAGCAGATGGCGACATAGCCCTCCCACATTGTCTTAATGCCTTCTATGCTCGCTTTGATCAGAAATTCAGCGGAGAGTTAACACCTGTACTGACAAGTCCTGATGAACCTATCCCAACAGTCACTGCATCAGAGTTCAGATCAGTTTTCCTTCGTGTGAATCCAAGGAAAACGATAGGACCAGATGGAGTACCAGGCCATGCACTCAGAGCATATGCAAATCAACAGGCAGAGGTCTTCTCGGACATCTTCAGCTTCTCCCTTCAGCAGGCCACTTTCCCTGCCTGTTTCAAGAGGGCCAACATCATCACTATGCTAATGAAGGCTCATGCAGTATGTCTGGCTCATACAGCCCAGTGGCCCTAACTTCGATGATCATGAAGTGCTTTGAAAGGCAGGTCATGGAAAAATGGTGCACTGAGAACAACCTAGCTGTCAGTGCCGGCAAAACCAAGGAACTCATTATTGACTTTTGGTGGGATGTTACCCATGTCCCCCTACACATTAACAGCACAGAGGTGGAACAAGTGGAAAGTGTCAAGCTGCTGGGAGTGGTCATCCACAACAAGCTTTCTTGGACTCTTCATGTGGATGCACTGGTTACAAAGGCCCAACAATGTCTCTTCTTCCTCAGATAGCGGAGGAAATTTGGCATGACGGTGAATACCCTTGCCAACTTTTATAGGTGCGCCATTGAGAGCATTCTGTCTGGATGTATCACTACCTGGTATGGCAACTGTACCATTCAAGATCAGAGATGGTAACAGAGAGGGGTGAACTCGGCCCAGACAATCACAAAGGCCAACCTCCCATCTATAGAATCCATCTACCAGGCCCGCTGTCAAGGAAAGGCCGCCAGCATTCTCACAGATCTATCCCACCCTGGAAATGCTTTTCTACAACCTCTACCATCGGGGAGGAGGTACAGAAGCCTGAACACACACACCAGCCGGTTTGTAACAGTTTCTACCCTACGGTTGTTAGAATACTGAATGGATTTACAAACTCTTAACATTCGCCTGTACCTGTGTTTTTGTTTTTGCCACTGTTTACCTCTTATTTACTTATCCATGCTATTTAACTCTGTGATCTGCCTGTATTGCTTGCAAGACAAAGCTTTTCACTGGAGGAAATTTGGCATGACGGTGAATACCCTTGCCAACTTTTATGGGTGCGCCATTGAGAGCATTCTGTCTGGATGTATCACTACCTGATATGGCAACTGTACCATTCAAGATCAGAGATGGTAACAGAGAGTGGTGAACTCGGCCCAGACAATCACAAAGGCCAACCTCCCATCTATAGAATCCATCTACCAGGCCCGCTGTCAAGGAAAGGCCGCCAGCATTCTTAAAGATCTATCCTACCCTGGCAATGCTTTTCTACAACCTCTACCATCAGGGAGGAGGTACAGAAGCCTGAACACACACACCAGCCGGTTTGTAACAGTTTCTACCCTACGGTTGTTAGAGTACTGAATGGATTTACAAACTCTTAACATTCGCCTGTACCTGTGTTTTTGTTTTTGCCACTGTTTACCTCTTATTTACTTATCCATGCTATTTAACTCTGTGATCTGCCTGTATTGCTTGCAAGACAAAGCTTTTCACTGTGCCTCGGTACACGTGACAATAAATTCAATTCAATTCAAGCATAAAATTTGCTGGACAATACTGTACTATTACTGAAAAAATAAAGTATTTTGGAAAAGTATTTCTATTAATAAGCAAGAATTTTAATAGATGTCACCAGTACTTTGTTCTGTTCGTTTTATTTTACTGCTTTTTAATTAGAATTAATTTTTCAATCCAAATATTTATACAAGGTGGCCATGAAAATTAGCCATCCAAGCAGAATCTTATACCTAAGATTATACATAACAGTGTATTAAAAGTGATGAATGTGCCTACAATACTATATTATAAAAATAGCTAACTGGGAGTAAAATACTTTGGAGGCTCCCTAAAGGTGTGATAGGTACTGTATACCGTAAATGCAAATCACTGAGTACATAACTTAATCATTGTAAAGTTGGTTAAGATTTTATTATTTTTGTGGCAAAAATAAATTCAAGAGTTGAAGCAAATGCTTCATGAATTTCAGTACCTGTCAACTTTAATACTAAACGAGTGTATTTTGAAATTGATTTTAAAGAGCATAGAATTGCAAAAAAAACTTAGAACACTGAAGTGGTTTTGATTATCCACTAGAGGGCAGGGCTGTTCACAACTGTTCCACAGCTAAATTAGCTTGCTCCAGTCAAAATCATACTCAATCTCCTGTGCTACTTTAAACATGCAAAATACAACTAAAGAAGTCTTGAGGGAACTTTTGAAAGCAATTATTGAGTTAAGTAACACACACACAAGATTAAATAAGTAAATAATTAGCAGGATAGAAGTAGTCACCAATCATAAAACCAAAAATCATAATAGCTTTTCTCAGCAAGGCGAAGGGTGGTGAAGATCACTGGACAGCTAAAGAGTGATCAAGGGCAAAAAGGGAGGAAAAACACAAACCTCCGTTCCCTAATGTCTAAAGGAGACATTAGTGGGAGGGGAGAGAGAGAGAGATTATGCAAAGAACAAATGATGATAGGGAAATGGATGAGAAAAAGAACACAGACCAGGAGAGGAAAGAGGAGGGGAAAGAGTGTGAATTTATTCCAGTTTGAATACCCATCCAGTTGCTTGACCGAAATAGTCAAAGTTTATATATGTACAGAGTTAGCACAAACTACGAGTGGAGTTTTGCGGTCCAGAGCTAACTTGCTGAACCAGAAGATCCCTTGTGCGCTACAAACTTAGATTTATTACTCGACTGATTTACAACAGAATAGGCCATTTATGTTGTTGTCAAAAAGAGTACAAAGTAACTTCCAAAATAAATAAGTTACCAGTAGTGCTGCTTGAAGTAATGTATGTTGTAAAAGATAGTAGATACTGATCTGTGCCTTTGACAGCAACCAATGTTTGTTATTAGATACCCAGGTGACTGGAAAGGGTGAAAGACTTTACAAAGCTTTACAACTGCTGTACTTTACAGACTTTCTCCAAGAAGTGTTTCCTTTTTGTGATATTTAACAAAAATATTAATAAAGCTTGCAGATGTGTAGCTATCGAAACATGGATCAATTGAAGACCATCTCCAGTAAGAGAGAATCTAACCCTTGACAATCAATAGTATTATCTGGGAGTTACTTTGACCAGAAACTCAACTGGACTCACATCAAAAATATTGTGACTACAAGAGCAAGTCAAAGGCTAGGAATACTGCAGTGAATAAATCACCTCCTGATTCCTAAAATCTTGTCCTCCATGCACAAGGCACAAGTCAGGAAGATGGAATACTCCCCACTTGCCTGGACAGGTACAGCTCCAACGACAGTTAAGAAGCTTGACACCATCCAGGATAAAACAGTTTGCTTGATTCACACTACTTCCATAACCAACCACTCCCTCCACGACTGACACTCAGTACATACTACTATCCACAACATGCATTGACAAATTCACCAAAGATCCTGAGACAGTATTTTCCAAACTCATGACCACTTCCAACTCAAAGGACAAGGGTGCCAGATCCAAGCCACTCACCATTCCGATTTGGAAATATATTGTCATTCCTTCACTGTCACTGGGCCAAAATCCTACAATTCTCCCCCTGATAGCATTGTCTGTCTACCTACAGCACATGGACTACAGCAGCTGACAAAGCAGCTCACCACCATCTTTTTGCAAGAACAAAGAGGGCTGTTTGTGTTCCACGAGTGTATAACAAAAACCTCATTAAACGTCACTGGGAAAGTCATTTCAACTTGACACACTTAAAAAAAACACTCACAAAACACATTTAACATGAGCACCTGCCACAACAATGTTAGACCGATATAGCACATAACTTGTAAGAGTTTTTGCACTGATGGGATTTTAAAAAAAGTATTAATATCACATCCTTCATGATTTCAGAACACCCAAAAGTATTTTATAGCTAATGAAGTAACTTCTGTGGTGTAGTCACTGTTGTATTCTACAAAACGTGCAAGTCAGTTTGCACACAAATTGAAACACAAGGAGAACCTGATAGTCTTCTTTAGTGATGCTGATTGTGGGTTAAACATTGGCAAGACTACTTGCTTTAAGCACATATTGTTCCTAATTGCATCTTGGTCCAGAGTTAAAAGAAACGTGAATAATGTGACTCGTATTGTTAAAAGGGAAAAATGCACGATGCACAAGGAATTATTTTGGGGCCTTACTATAATTCCATATCTTAGCAAAAACTAGATTTAGAGGGATCCCATGAAAGTAATATCTACTTGAGCTTACAACGTTATTGAAATTGAAGTCAATAGCATGGGTTAGTAAGCTCATGAATTCGATGAATATAGATTCAGTCAATTCATGTTGTACTGAGCAGTCATACATGGAATAGTGCTTAAAAGGACATTGCTTCTTAATGCCCTGGGCATCTCATATGTCTGACCCTCCAGTGAGCCATGAGGACAAATACAGTCATATGTATCACCAGAGAGTTCCACCCTTTCACAAGTCCAATAATTGCCTCATCAATTTGTTCTCAAGTATGGCTGTGGTGCTGTGCAGTAACAGGTCCTTCGAAAATTTGGAAACATTATTAAGTGTGCGTTTTGTTGGTCTAGTCATGTTTGTTTAGTCTGACTATTCTAATCCTTTTGATGGATTTACATTTGTATAGATCAGCGTTTGGCCTGAGATTATGAAATGCTAAGTCATTCATGTTGGAGGTTAAAAGTCGGTCATAGAGTCATAGAGATGTACAGCATGGAAACAGACTCTTCGGTCCAACCTGTCCATGCCAACCAGATATCCCAACCCAATCTAGTCCCACCTGCCAGCACCCAGCCCATATCCCTCCAAACCCATCCTATTCATTTACCCATCCAAATGCCTCTTAAATGTTGCAATTGTATCTGCCTCCACCACATCCTCTGGCAGCTGATTCCATACACGTTCCACCCTCTGCGTGAAAAAGTTGCCCCTTAGGTCTCTTTTATATCTTTCCCATCTCACCCTAAACCTATGCCCTCTATAGTTCTGGACTCCCTGTCCCCAGGGAAAAGATTTTGTCTATTTATCCTATCCATGCCCCTCATGATTTTGTAAACCTCTATAACATCACCCCTCAGCCTCCGACGCTTCAGGGAAAACAGCCCCAGCCTGTTCAGCCGCTCCCTGTAACTCAGATCCTCCAACTCTGGCAACATCCTTGTAAATCTTTTCTGAACCCTTTCAAGTTTCACAACATCTTTCCAATAGGAAGGAGACTAGAATTGCACGCAATATTCCAGCAGTGACCTAACCAATGTCCTGAACAGCCGCAGCACGACCTCCCAATTCCTATACTCAATACTCTGACCAATAAAGGAAAGCATACCAAACACCTTCTTCACTATCTTATCTACCTGCAACTCCACTTTCAAGGAGCTATGAACCTGCACTCCAAGGTCTCTTTGTTCAGCAACATTCCCTAGGACCTTACCATTAAGTGTATAAGTCCTGCTAAGATTTACTTTCCCAAAATGCAACAACTCGCATTTATCTAAATTAAACTCCATCGGCCACTTCTCAGACCATTGGCCCATCCAGTTAAGATCCGGTTGTAATCTGAGGTAACCTTCTTCGCTGTCCACTACACCTCCAATTTT
>NC_057727.1:42016105-42045075 GCF_004010195.1 Chiloscyllium plagiosum
TCAAAAAACTCAATCAAGTTTGTGAGACATGATTTCCCATGCACAAAGCCATGTTGTCTATCCCTAATCAGTCCTTGCCTTTCCAAATACATGTACATCCTGTCCCTCAGGATTCCCTCCAACAACTTGCCCACCACTGAGGTCAGGCTCACCGGTCTGTAGTTCCCTGGCTTGTCTTTACCGCCCTTCTTAAACAGTGGCACCATGTTTGCCAACCTCCAGTCTTCCGGCACCTCACCTGTGACTATCGATTATACAAATATCTCAGCAAGAGGCCCAGCAATCACTTCTCTACCTTCCCACAGAGTTCTTGGGTACACCTGATCAGGTCCTGTGGATTTATCCACCTGTAACCATTTCAAGACATCCAGCACTTCCTCCTCTGTAATCTGGACATTTTGCAAGATGTCACCATCTATTTCCATACAGTCTATATCTTTCATATCCTTTTCCACAGTAAATACTGATGCAAAAGATTAATTTAGTATCTCCCCCATTTTCTGTGGCTCCACACAAAGGCTGCCTGCTGATCTTTGAGGGGCCCTATTCTCTCCCTCGTTACCCTTTTGTCCTTAATATATTTGTAAAAACCCTTTGGATTCTCCTTAATTCTATTTGCCAAAGCTATCTCTGTTCAGTCATTAGATGTTCCACAATATTCATGTTCTAGATCTGTTAAGTGTGCTTTCAGGGCCTCAGCATTCTTGTTGGATGCTGTGAGGTGAGATAACTGGCATGTGAATGTGTTTCAGCTCAGTGAATACTTCTTCCCATTTATTGTGAGATAAGAGCACACGCAGTTAAAACTATGAACACAGACAATCTTCTTGTTTTTACAGGCAACATATTTGGAGAGATTTATTACATGTTTAGCAACATCCTTAATTGTGCGACCAAACCACCACTGTTTAAGTGGGTTTATAGTGCGGGTATATTTCAAGTTGATATTGTTTATTAGTGCAGTTATCTATTGAGGAAATATAGCAGCACCAAAGGATTAAACACAGAATGAAAACAAAATTGCGCATTCAGACCAAACCATCATCATCGGCAGTCCTTCACAGATGAGGGTGACTCTCTTCCACTCTCAGGGTTTGTCCACAGGTGTCTGTACGGACTGACGCGGCTCCTGCAGGATCTGTTACACTTGGGGCAAGTGGTGGTCATGGAAATGGGTGTTTGGTGTGTTAGTGTGGCACCATCCTCCTTTCACTGTTTTCCCTTGGCTTCCGCTTTTTCTAATCGACAATTCTCGAGGTGCTCAAAGCCTTCCTAGATGCTCCTCTCCCACTTCAGACAGTCTTGTATCAGTGATTCACAGGGGTCTGTGGGAATGCCACACTTTGCCCGTGAGGCCTTGAAGGTATCAATCAAGAAATTTCTGATGCATGTAAGAATGGAATGGCAGTAGTCATGGAGGACGTTAACATGCAATTTGATTGGCTGAATCAAGTCGGTAGAGGTAGTCTTGAAGAGAAGTTCATAAAACTCATTTGTGATAACTTTCTTGAATAGCATGCTACTGAACCTACAAGGGAACGTGTAATCTTACATCTGGTCCTGTGTAATGAGGCAGGTAAAATTAATGATCTCATAGTTAAGGATCCTCTTGGAAAGAGTGATCACAGTATGATTGAATTCCGATACAAATGAAGGGTGAAATAGTATCATCTAAAACCAGGGTGTTACGCTTAAATAAGGGAGACTATAATAGGATGCTAAAGGTGTTGGCTAAATTAGACTGGGAACTCAAGTTATATGGTGGAATAGCTGAGGACCTTTGTTACGAGACGGAGTAAACCCCACTGCGAATTTAAACCCAATATACAGAAAAGATTCACCCCATGCTATAATCTGTGAAAACTCGAGAGGCCAAGAACTACTTAAAGTAAAAATTAACTTTATTTCTTAATGTATAACAGAGAATAATTAACTACCAACTAATTACAACCTCCTTCTCTAACCTTTCTTTTACCTTCCCTTCTATAATACTATGCAATAAAACCTCCTGATTAAGATTTACAGTAAAATTCAATTTTCAAAATCAGCGAGCTGTCGAACCTTCTTTTGGTGTCTTCCTCTGTAAATTTGCTCTCCAGGTCAGTGTTGATCTTTTCTCCTCTGTGCAAACTCCTTCTCTCGACAGGTTCCTCTCAGAGAGTTCTTATAAGCAGCCTACATCTGTTGGTCTTTTGGCCGTTCTCCTCCAACTGTTCAATTATTTTCCAGTTTTATACCCCAAAGTATCAGATTGTTTCATTAGTGTTAATATTGTCAAAATACTAAATTCAAACTTGATTGGAGGTTGGTATTTTGGGGCATAATTCAAACTGATTGGCTGAATTTGAATTTGTTTTGTTGTCTCCAGGCAACCCAGCTAATCTAGCTGTTCAACTAAATGTTACATTGTTACCTTATTCAGAACACTTGGTGCTGTATCAGGTGGTTTTGCTAGCTTTTAACTCTTGTAAAGGTACAGTATCCCTTACAACTTCATAACACCTCCCCATAAGAAAAAAATGAACTATCAGAATTAACAGATGGCTTCATTTTTGTTTTCCTATTCTTTAAAAACACTACCCTAACATACAGATAAATTTAATCTCAGTTCACCTTAACTTTGAGTCATGGAATCATAAAGATGTACCGCACAGAGACAGACCTTTTGGTCTAACCCGTCCATGCCGACCAGCTATCCCAACTAAATCTAGTCTCACCTGCCAGTACACAGCCCATATCCCTCCAAATCCTTCCTATTCATATACCCATCCAGATGCCTTTTAAATGTTGCAATTGTACTAGCCTCCACCACTTTCTCCGGCAGCCCATTCCACACTTGCACCACATATGTGAAAAAGTTGCCACTTAGGTCTCTTTAAATCTTTCCCTAGCTGTTTGACCAAATGTTGCATTGTTACCTTATTCAGAACACTTATTGCTATATCAAGTAGCTCTGCCAGCTTTTAACTCTCTTAAAGTAGAGCACCCCTTACACTCTTATAACACTTTCAAAGAGATTTTTCATAGTGCTCAAGTATATTCCGGGCATAAACAAGGAAAGCAAGGGTAGGAAAAGCCAGCCTTGCATAACTAAGGAAATAAGGAAAGGCATCCAATTAAAAGCTCAGGCTTCCAAAGTAGCCAAGATTAGTGGGAAATGGGAAGACTGGGAAAACTTTAAAAAGGAACAAAGAATCAAGAAGCAAGCAACATAGAAAGGAAGATAGATTATGAATGCAAATTAGCACAGAATATGAAAACAGGTAAGAAACGTTTTTATAAATATATAAAACGGAAAAAGGGTGGCTAAAGTAGATGTAAACCCCTCGCAGGATGAGAAAGATAAATGAATATTGGGCAATGCTGAAATTACCGAAGCCTTGAATAACTATTTTGTATCAGTCTTCATAGTGGAAGACGTGTCTAACATGCCAAAGAATGATGTGAAGAATACGATGGGAGGTAAGGACCTCAATTAAGTTCTTTTCACTAAAGGGGTAGTTTTGAGCACACCTGTGGATCTAAAGGTAGGTAAATCCCCTGGTCCTGCTGGAATGCATCCCAGGGTGCTGAAGGAAATGGCAGAAGTTATAGTAAATGCGTCATTGGTAATTTCTACTTTGACCAACCATTTTTACTTCCAAAGTGGATAACCTCACATTTACCAACATTGTACTCCATCCGTCAGACCTTTGCCCACTCACTTAACCTCTTTAAATCTCTTCACATGCTCTGCATAGTTTGTTTTTCCACTCAATTTAGTGTCATCAGCAAACATGGATATATTACACTCGGTCGCCTCTTCCAAATCATTTACATATACCGTTTTTCAGGTATATAGATACTTGTCTTGGACTCATCAAACTGAGAAACAAGGCTTGACAAAGGAATGCCATTTTATGCAGCATGGGAAGGGGGTGTTGATTAGTTGGCTCATCTTTGGTGTGGAAACAGTTAACTGTCAATCTTAGTACTCAGACCAAGCAAGTAGATCCTGATTGGTCAGGATGTTGCCATAGGAAATGCAGTGATGTTTGCCAATCTTCATGTCCCCTTTTCCCTCTAAATGAAAAAGATGCAATATGTACTACTTCTACATTAACAGGATCTTGTGGGACATAATATGTCCCTTCTAATAATAAGCTTGACAAACTTCATTCCATGCTGAAGTGCAATAGATATGGAACAATCAAAGAAGCTCCCTTTTTTCAGTGTACGAGTTGAGAAATCTACTATTCGGTTTGTTACTGTTATTCACAAAAAAGCTACATTCACCAGTCAAAATGGTTCCATGCTTCACAAGGTCAATGTTATTGATTAATAATTACACAACACTCAGGTTATGGTCCAACAGGTTTATTTGGAAGTACAAGCTTTTGGAGTGTTGCTCCATCATCAGGTAGCTAGTGGGGCAGGATCATCGAACGCAGAATTTATAGTAAAATGTCATAGTTTCGTACACTGATGCGATGCATTGAATTTTTGTTTTTCAATACATTGCATTAGTTATATTACACTATGATCTTTTGCTATAAATTCTGTGTCCAATGATCCTTCACCACGAGCTACCTGATGAAGGAACAGTGCTCCAAAAGCTTGTACTTCCAAATAAACCTGCTGGACTATAACCTGGGTGTTGTGTGATTTTTCACTTTGTTCACCCCAGTCCAACACCGGCACTTCCACATCAATGTTATTGGTAACATTGAGAACAGGGCATTAACCATCTGCTCACTGGGTAAGATTTATACTGAGATAGGAGGTATCAAAGTGATCTTGTGTGATAATGATTACCCTGGTCAAACCATCACTTGCTATATACCATGCAAACTCACAAAACGGCTTGCGGCCATCACTTTAGACTCTGAACTGTGCTCAGCCTAGCACAGATGATCCTGGATGGTATCTCAAAAAATTTGATCATAAAATGCTCACTGTGGAGGCTTCTACTTTGTAGTAAACTCATCAGTGTTTATCTCCATCAACAGATACTGCCATCAAGGCGAAAAGATTTCTTGCATACCGCCCAAATGAGCAATTAGATGTAGGGGTTTCAAAGTGAGCGTCCAGTCAGTTATGTAGGCTGTACACCCCAGTGACTCGTGGACCACATCTGATTCTGTTAACCATTTGCCAATAGCGCTCAACCGGCTGCACTTAGAGTCATAGAGATGTATTGCAATCTTCAGAACAATATGACTAACATTACATGTGTTCCTGCTGTTGGACCAAGTTCATCGAAGAATTTGAACCATGCTAAGAAATATACCAGAAACTAATTTAAGATTATTAGTTGGGCTTAGAGTGTGATGTAATCGCGCATATTAGAAGCTGTACATATTGACATGTTGGACTTGTATTATGTAGGTAAGGAATTCGTATGTACATTGCACTTATTCCATTCAGGAAAAAGAGGCCAAGAAGATATCAATATCTGCTGCATTCCTTTTCCCTATGGCAACATCCTGACCAATCAGAATCTACTTAGGTGGTCTGAGAATGAATTACCTGTTCATGCTGCATCTTCAATGGCAAAGAAGTCCAACCAATTTGCATCATCTTCTCATGCTGTATAGAATGGTTTTTTCTTTAAAGACGTTTTCTTGTATCCCAAGACCCAATGAGGGCAAGATTTAAAAAAAAAATGTTGGCTTTGTGCCCCTTCAATAATGTTTATGTTCTAGATCACAGTTTCCTATTACAGAAACCACATTATTTTATCATTCTAGAAATGGTGGCACTCTTTGTTGTGAACTCAGATAACACAGACATAAATGGAACTGAACCATCTAGGTTTTAACATGTTAAAAAACAAACTGGTTCGATCTGCTCCTGTAAATCTACATAGTTACATAGTGTAACTTATTAAAATTACTGAAGCTTCAGAATACCTTTGAGTGTAATTATTGATTATGCCAAATAGCAATTAGTTCAAAGAGTACAACTGTTCAGTCAGACAAGGCACAACCTCCCCTTCAGCTATACAAATATCTTTTTTTTTAATTGTATGTGCATTATTCCTAATCACACACTGCATATTAGTCTAAGGTTAAAGGGAAGCTTTAGTAACATCAAGAGGTATAGGATCCTCCACTGCCCTAAAGGATGATGCTCAGCACCTTACTACTTAGAGATTAGATAAAATAAAATACCTCAAATCTTATTTGTAAAATAAAATTAATATTTTAATAATACAACAATCCATTATCTGTCACTAAGATATCTGAGCCAGTAAAATTGAATTTAGCAGTGTCCCTATTAATAACAATGAATATTTATTGTCCTGGCTTTCACTGCATTATTTAGAGGGAACTGGGATGATCATTTCATATTCACATTTTAAATATTAAGACAATTATTACTGCATAGTATACATGCCATGTTGGTCACTATTGCTACAAAATGAGTTTTCAATTTTAACTGATGATACTTTTCCCCCATTTGTTGAAAATGTTTAACATTTGTAGCTTGGTTGGAAATCACATCACGCACAAATGAGATATCACAGTGATACAAAATTGTTATCTGCTTTACTCCTTATAAATACACAAATAGATAAGTGGCTATAAATCATATCTATTAATAGAACAAAACCCTTTTTAAATAGATGATAAGCCTTTTGACAAGGCAATTGGTTCAGTGTACTGGGACTGAATTTTATGAGTAAAGATCAAAATAGAAATTATGCTTCAACATGAAACCTCTTTGAATATGTCTGAATAGAGTAAAGTTTGGCTGTTCCATTTAGTTTTTTTTGCATGCATTCCCAGGATCTTTTCTGAAATAGAATCACTGGTAATGACTGAGTCTATCAAACCCATCATAAAACACTATCACAGGGAAAATTAATAGAATTATCCAAAGAAACAATGATTTTAATCCTGATTATTTGTTTACATTACATTACGCAACAGATATAGTGCAGAAATAAAGTCATGTGCCCTAACCAGACTGTGATATTGATGCTGTATTTGGTTTCCTTCTGCCTCTTATACTCACCTAGTCCCTCCTTAAATACATCCATATCATTTGTTTCCAGAATCTAAAAAAAAAGCACTTTTTTAAAAATAACTGCTCCACTATTTCTTTTTTCATATTTGCCAACATTTTCTCTCCTGAAAACAGATTTTTGCAGGTGGGGAGATAAAGATGTTAGCAGATACCTTGCCCCACAGCCAAGTGATATATTTTGGTTTCAGACAGTGAGCATCAACGAGCAAATGAACCTGAAACATTGAAATCTGCTGGGTTAATGTTATGTTGGGTGGCAGCTTTCATTAATTTGCTTTAATGTTCAGTGTACTTGGATAAAGAATTTAACTTAGATTCAACATAATATAATTTTAGGTCGATTCATAGGAGTCTGATCTGATCAAAATTGTGATTTGCAATCTCTTCCAGATGATCAAATTTCAATTTTTAAACAACAAAAAAGGAATAGTTGAGAATAGAATTAGAGCAGGCAAAGTAGATGAAAGACAATGGAAATTTTCTCATTTTGTGCATCAAACCAGTGTGAGCTACATAAAAGTTTGCAGTGTAAAATACTTTCTACTCTGATCCAGCAATGCACCTCAAGTCCAACCTCAGAAGACTATCTTGACAACATTGGTGAAATAAGTTTCCAATCAGCAGCACACCACCCATTTTGTTTACTCTCTGAATGAGGTTAATGATTAATCAAACTGGCCACTGCCAACCAAGAAGAAATAAGATTGCCCTGAAAATTAATATAATTCAAGACAACAGACAACAAACCAAGAGATGGAAAAAAGGGCTAACAGAGCAAAGAGAGCTAAAATTCTTTTTCATGTAATTATCCTAAGTATTTAAAATTTCACTATTATGTTACTATAATATGTACCCATGACAGTAATATTTACATCATTTATATATTTTATTACTATTCAACTCAGTGTTATCTATGTTGTATTTAATAAAACAAAATTAGCTCTGAACATCAAATACTCTTACCCTTCTTATTAAAAATGATTCTAATGTTTGGCTTGCGCCATGCTTGATCTGGAATGCAACACATTCAAACAGGGATTTGCAACATACATCAAGAGAATAACTGCAAAGCACTGCTACCTAATGATGATTGCCAGCAAGATGGGTGTAATTTTTATCAGTAATATATGAACTAAATATATGAATAGATTCATCTTTAATCTATCTGAATATCTTGTGAGTTTCACAAGTGATCAACCCATTTGTCCCCCATTTATATTTACAAATGCTGAAATATGTAACAACTACAGTCAGATTCCTACTCAAGTATTGTGGATACAGTTCACAAAGATATAGATATTAGGAGTTGTGAGCAAAGTTAATTCATACTTTCACAGAAATCTATTCACTAGTTACAAGGGCACTTTTAAAAAAAATATCAGATGGACACGGTTATTGTTTTGTAAATATTACCACAGAAAGGATCAGCTCTGAATTTACTGACATATCACATCACTTGTGTTACAAACAAAACTGATGAACAGGTTGGTTATTAACAATTTCTTTTGATCTGATAATTTTAGATATTCTTCCAATCAGAATTCTCTGCAATACATTTTGTTTAACTTAAAGTATTTAAAAAATGGAAAAAAAGTAGTCAGTTATTACTATAAATCAAACTCGTACACTGATAACACACCATATTTCTTGGGGAATGGGATTTATACATCAATAGCACAGTTCAACTATGACTCTTAGCAAAATAATAATTTTCTAAGTTTATTTTAATCCCAGTATTTATTTTCTCTGCCTGACCTTAATACTTGGTTAGATTTAATTAAAGTAGGTGAGGCATTTCATTGGTATAATTTAATTCTTACAGATGGATAGTATCAATTCAATAGTAAGGTGACCCATTTAAAATGAGAGGTAAATTTTCCAACCACCTGATTTCTCCCTAAGTCACTCAATCCTTCCACTCTTGAGCAACATGTATAATTGTCTCTTGAACCATTCAGATGATCTGGTTCATTGGCCCTTCTGGTAACTTATTCTAGAAATTGATTACCCTATCATAGAGATGTACAATATGAAACTAGATCCTTCGTACATGCCAACCAGAATCCTAAATTAATCTAATCCCATTTGCTAGCATTTGGCTCAGATCCTTCGAAACCCTTCCTTTGCTATACCCATCCAGATGCCTTTTAAATGTTGTAATTGTACCAGCCTCTATCGCTTCTTCTGGCAGCTCATTCCATACATACACCACCCTGTTAATAAAGAGGATGAAGAGGATGCCCCTCAGGTTCCTTTTATATCTTTCCCCATTCACCTTAAACCTTTGCGCTCTAGTTTTGGTCCTCCTGCTCCATTCCTCCCCCCTCCACGCTGGGGAAAAGACCTTGGCTACTCGCCCTATCCACGTCCTCATGATTTTACAATCTTCTGTAAGATTACCCCTCAGCCTGTCTCACTCCAGGCAAAACAGCCCCAGCCTATTCAGCCTCTCCCTCCGACTCTAGCAACATCCTTGTAAATCTTTTCAAGTTTCACAACACCTTTCCTACAGCAGGGAGACTAGTAGTGATTAATTTCTCCTCTGTTGTTTCCAATATTTAAAAAAAATGTTTTTAAGATATATAAACCATTCCCCATGATGCAGTCACTCAAAAATACAGAGCAATTTTCCCAAGAGACAGCAGCTCTTAATTACTACTTTTGCACCTGTAACTGCATCCAAATTTAGACAGTCATTTCATGATAAAGCAAACTGAATTAGGTTATCAGGATGTTCCAGTATTATTGCATTTGCAACCTTAATTAAAAAACTTGATAGTTTTTCAAGCTGGAATGAGAAGTCCTAGTGTAACACACTTGTAGTTGCCTTTATCTTATTCTAGATCTTACTAATCAGTCATACTGTTATTGGTCTGCAATAATACACAAGACTAAGTGTTATTTAATATAAATGATGTTACACCTTTAATGATAATTTCAAACAACATTAGGAATTTAAAGAAAAAAGAAAGTACTTGAACCTATAATAGCTTTGATGATTTCACAATGTTCCAAAACACAATACCATTGACGAAATATTTCTTTCTTTAAACATAGTCAATTTGCACGTGTGGAAGCATGGTGAAATTCAGTTAGACAGATTCATAAATATTGACTAACACAGAGGGCTAATTTCACCTGCAAACAAATAGAGTCAGTACAATTTATCACAATAATGTAGATTTGTTATTAATGAGTTCAAACACATCCACCGAACTTAAAGTTCTGTGATAAGTTCCACCATGTTCATTCACCTTTACTCGAAAAAGATGCCAAGGAGAAACGGCTGTTTTTTAAAAACATGTGTTTATGCTTGGAATGTGGGCGTCACTAGCTGGGCCAGCATTTATTGCCTGTTCCTAGCTGACCTTGAGAAGGTTGTGCTGAGCTGCCTTCTTGAACCGCTGCAGTCCATGTGCTGTAGATAAACTCACAATGCTGTTAGGGTGGAAGTCAGGCAGGACTTTGACCCAGCAACAGCGTATGCAAACATCATTACCATGATTACCTTTGTAAACAACTCTCAGAAAAGACCCAACTCTGCCCTCCAAAAAATGGAATACAACTTTACTCAGAACATTTCTAAAATGTGCACAATATTTTCAAAAATCAATGCAGGAAAAAGAGTGCCAGAGCTTCTTAATGTCCACCAGTCATTGATTTAAAAAAAAAGCTTCTGTTCTACTGGGGATACTATAACTCTTGCAGTATTTTTACTTTATGTTAGACAGTGGGAGATAGTGTATCAGTTTTAGTAAATACAGTTTGTAGTAGGCACATAAAGCTATGTTCTGCTGTTAACTGACAAGAATTTTTTTGCCATATCTTTGGCACTTGAGTCAATTATTTTAAAGAATGAGTTCAAAGGTGTGACAGAAATTTAAGATAT
The DNA here is from genome assembly GCF_004010195.1 of Chiloscyllium plagiosum. Lineage (NCBI taxonomy): Eukaryota > Metazoa > Chordata > Chondrichthyes > Orectolobiformes > Hemiscylliidae > Chiloscyllium > Chiloscyllium plagiosum. The sequence goes on from NC_057727.1 coordinate 42,027,006, forward strand.
TATTTTTGTTTCAGGCAAACATCTTTATGACAAAAATAAATGGGCTGATTGAAATGATCCATTGGCCACCTCTCAAATATTAAACTTATCCATATTCTGCATTTATTTATTCAAAAATCACAATTAATTGAATGGATCTATACTATTTCTATAAAAGACTAATCTGCAGACAAAAAGACTTGCATTTGTATCGCACCTTAGTACATGTCTGAAACATCTTAAAGTACTTCATGTAAAATTGGTTATTTTGGAAGGCAACTTATTTGTGAGTAATGCTATAGTCACTATGTGCACAGCTACTATATTGTCAATAAGTTGAATGGAGAGTTAATCTACTTTTAATGGTATTGGTTGAAGGTTTAAAGTTGATAACGCCTCACTTCTCTTCAAATAGCTTTGAAATGATGGAAAGGTCTGAGCTGAAATGACCAGTCAATGCCTCTTTACAGTTATAAAAAGAAGTCCGTCTTTGCTCAAGGTTGATAGCCTGCGAGTCTGTTCAATTAATTCAAACTACACTATCAACCTTGAGTGAAGACAGCTTTGGAAATATTAGCTTGAAAGTGAATCTGTGCCTGCAGCATTTGTAAAGATACATCTTTTTTTTTTCCAATATCTGAAGAGCCTAAAAAATAGCCCAACATCATATGAAAACTATATTCAGATCATTCATGCATTTCAAAATAAACAAATCAATGATTTGGCTTACAGTCATACCCTGCCTTGATCTTTAAACCCCTGCTTCTACAAAAAGTCAAGCAGTACGTAACATGGTGGCACACAACTATAGCATTGCCAGTGTACACAGCAAGGATTCCATTTTCCATGGGTCAGGCTGTTGTTCAATTAAATATCGAGAATTAAAAGATGCATTCTAGTTCAAAGGGGTCATGAAATCTGTCTGTGAGTACAGTCAATGATGACAAAGCTGGGGAGGCATTGATCTACTGTTTTTATTGCTAGACTACATTAATTCAGCAACTCAGGCAACATTCTGGGGGACTATGGTAGACTGTGACATTTAAGTTAAAGAAATATCTGAAATTAAGAGCCCAGTGATGACCATAAAATCATTACCAATTGGTCTAAAAACCCATGTGGTTCACTAATGTCCTTCATGTGAATTCAAACCTACAATCTTAGGTAGAAAAAAATTAGAGAAAATAAAGAAAAATAGTTACACCACATTTACAGATATACATAGTGTAACTATAAGTTCGGAAAATAAGAAATAAAGCTGAAAAGACAGACATTACAGTCTTTATATAAGAGCTTCCATGCAGTCTGACTGGGCTCCACCAATTCCCAACTAGTAGCCATCTTGGCACTTGACACGCCAGTTGCCATCACTGTTCTGCTCTGAGCTGCTGGTCGTCCCCAATCAAGTCAAAAATGGGCAAGGAAACCTCCTGCTGATTACTATGTACCATCCTCCCGCAGCTGATGACTTTGTGTTCCTCCACTCTGAAATGAACAAAACTTAGAAGATACACTGAGGGTAGCAAGCACGCAGAATATACTTTTGGTGGGGGATTTCAATGTCCACTACCAAGAATGGCTAGTCAGCTAGTCATCGAGCTGGTCAAGTCCTTAAGGGACACTGCTGCTAGACTGGGTCTGTGGCAGGCGGTGAGGGAACCAGCAAGAGGGAAGAACATACATAACTTCATCCTCACTAAGCTGCCTGGCACAGATGCACATTTTCTAAAACCTATAGTAGGATTATTTGAGTGTATACCATGCAGCATCCATGGGCAGTCAATATGTACATTTAAGTCAATGTTCCTATGAGCTCACACAAGATCTGATTTAAAATTTATTCAGCATTTAATCACTAGCACTATAAACGAATGTCCCAATTTCCAAAATTCAAACCAGGTGAATAATAATTAAGATATAGTGACTGGAATTTTAGTGTCACAACAAGGGCTGTCAATGGGTCCAAAAACATGCCCAACTTCACCTTGACCAACTGAGGAACCCATGGCCACATTTCTTGGGGTCAGGCAATTGATTTGTAGCCAACAAGGTTGCTCCACCCCCACCCCTCCCCTGCCTTTTACAGGGTATTAACACATCTCCAGGTGTGGTTGACCAAACAGACGGTCGAAAGTTCAGTAGCATCACTGGCAGCAAAGGCAACTACTGGGACAGCACGGAATGATAATGCTTTCACAACAAGGTAACCAGAGTCTGGAAGTGTAGGACCGAAGACACAGGTTTGAGAAGGGAGTGTTGGCAATTTGATAAAAGATGGGCAGGTCTCTATCTCTGGATCAAAGGATGCCTTAATAGGAATGTCCATCATAGACTGAGCCATGGAAGGCCCCCTCAAATTCTTGAACCATGGCTCAATTGGCCTCTAGGAGGCACGGCCATCTTCCAGCTTCCCCACCATTGGCAAAATATAATGGCAGAGGGAAGAGACAAGACTCCACATTTAGTTTTCCATCATTACGTTAAGTGATTTGTCCACCTTTTAATCCATTCCCAGCGGTATGGTAAAATCCAGTCCATAAATATAAATTCAATGGATATGTTAAGAGTTTTCAAAACAAGATTCCTACAAATCAATACATGGAAATGGGTCATGAGTCACAATTTGGATACCTATCATCTGGACTATCTACATCCCAATGTACATTGGTTTGAACACTATCGTTAATTGAAGTCATTACCCTCAATGAAGGCTCATTTGAAATAATTTGTTGTATTGATTTTCAAATGTATGACATGGAAACTAAACATTTTATGACAGTAACAGCATTCTTGTGTCAAATAACAGTAATATTGAAAACTTCAGACTTAAGTAAGAGTTTGAAGCAACCTATCAATGAAAGGAAATCAACTGAGTAATTTGGTATCTAAATATATTATCTTATAGCTGACATTGTTTGCTTGAAATTGCTTTCAAGAGAACATCATCTCTAATTTGCCTGTCTGTAATTAGTTTATAGGCTTAGTCATAATCCAGACAATCAGGCACTCTAACTTACTCTGTAACACTTTTCCAAGTATTCTCAGAGAGACTGAATGTTAGTCTGGATCTTCATAAATTTTCTGACCTACCTTGGATGAATGATAAGATTGGGTCTACTAAAGGATTAATTAATCAGTGTTTTTTTAAAAAAGCCTCAAAAGACATTGTTTTAACAACTTTTTTGACATAGTTTAACTGAACATAGTTTAATTCATAGGTAAATAGTTCATCAGACATTTAAACATCATGACCATGGAAAAGATGTTGGTGTGACCATAAGTATTACTGATTGTGCAACCTGACACCAAATATCAAGAACCCTAATTTAATCTTAATTGGATGGAAGCAGCTCAGGGCAGAGGTTGAATTTATACCTTGTTCTATTTTACTTGTCACTGATTGCAATGGAAAATAAAATGAGATGGGGAGTAAAACATGCATCCAATATGAACCTGTTTCATTCCAGCCAAATCAGCTCATTTAAAACCCATAGCAGGTGGTGAGGGAACTAACTAATCTTATATAAAGTCTGTAAGATTAAAATTAAAGTGTGAAAAGATCTACGCCTATTTCCTACCAACAAAGTAATACTAAATATCATAATGCAAAAAGGTTACACGCAACTTAAGTTTCTTTTGGCATAACACTTATCAATTTTTAAATGGGATGGCACAATGGCTCAGTGGTTAGCACTGCTGCCTCACAGTGCCAGGGACCTGGGTTCGATTCCATCCTTGCGTGGTGTTTGCACATTCTTCCCGTGGTGTGAGAGTTTCTGCCGGGTGCTCTGGTTTACTTCCACATACTAAATTGCCCATAGTGTTCAGGGATGTGCAGGGTACGTGGGTTGGCCATGGAAAATATAGAATGGGGGGGGCGCGGTGGCTGGGTCTGGGTGGGATGCTCGTCAGAGGGTAAGTGTGGACGAGTTGGGCCAAATGGCCTGTATCCACACTCCTGGGATTCTATGAAATAATAGAAAAAAGAATCAGCAAATAATAAATTGTTCTGGTAAAATAAATAAAATTGATCATTTGGTCACATGAAGTGTGATATTAAAATGAAAATGGAGGAATAAGCAAAATGGAAGAAGAAATTGCAAAACAACTAATGCGTTTTTTAATGCGAGAAATGGAAATCTGAATAAGAAAAAATAGATTTACTGTGGGTACTGTATTGGTGCTGCAAGTAAAGATGCATTTTCTGTACTACATCTGAAAGATGACAAATTCAGATAATCAAACACACTCAATTTTGGAAAGCTAATTTTATGCTAGACTTTCTCAGAAGTTTTCTAAAGCCAAGTGTGTAAAGTTTGATGAGGTTTCTTTTTGATTCATAGTAACTCTAGCCAGTCTATGCAGAAAACAGTACACGATGCATGTCTAGTTTAAACCTGCAAGTGCAGTCCAGGCTGTAATCAAAGGTGTTCAATCTAGATTGAATTCAGGGTAGTCTTTGTTGCTCGGTTGTGCTGGTTATTTTTCAGAGCAATTCACCCTAAAACTTTTAAACTTGTGCAATTAATCCAGAACTTTAAAGCAGAGGTTGAGTTTTTGTGGTCTGCAGCACCAGTTTAAAAACACAATCTACTAGAAGCTACTCTGACAAAAACAGGTCACACTCCTAGGTAAAAGTTAATATAATTTTGAGTCTACTTACTCCCATTTGTGAGTCTTTGAGGCAGCGTTTATGATTAAATAGGCATTGCTATTTTTAAAATCTGAGGAAATTAACAGACATTTTTAAAACGTTACTAAGCAACTGATTATTTTACAGCAATACAATTAGTAAATAGTTCTGAATTGAACTTTAAAGCTATTTTCAGTTATCTCAAATTGGACCACGAAGGTCATGGGCTTTTTTGTAACAATCCTTTTTTGTGACAAATCCTTTAGTTCTATTAATGTATCTTCACCAGTTTCCACATGTGATACAGATCAAGGACCATCTTTTAAACTAATAGATTTTTTCCCCCAAAGTATTACACGCTAAATTGTTCATTTTAGATTAGATTAGATTACTTACAGTGTGGAAACAGGCCCTTCAGCCCAACAAGTCCACACCGACCCGCCGAAGCGTAACCCACCCATACCCCTACATTTACCCCTTACCTAATACTACGGGCAATTTAGCATGGCCAATTCACCTGACCCTGCACATCTTTGGACTGTGGGAGGAAACCGGAGCACCCGGAGGAAACCCACGCAGACACGGGGAGAACGTGCAAACTCCACACAGTCAGTCGCCTGAGGCGGGAATTGAACCCGGGTCTCTCTGGTGCTGTGAGGCAGCAGTGCTAACCACTGTGCCACCGTGTCGCCCAAATGAGCTGACTCATTACAGATTTCACAAGTGGCTGAATGGAAACTCAGTGAGGCAGGGGGCAATACTTTTCAAAATGAGTATAGTTTTGAACACAATCAGCAACCAGATTGCTGGTTGTGCCAAAAGTGGAAACCAAGAAAACTGATCCGGTAAGTGCACAGATCATCGAAGGTAGCAGCAATGTGAAGAGAGCAGTTATAAAGCATATAATGTTGTCAGCTTTATTGATAGGGACATGGAGTACAGGAGCAACAGAGTGATGTTGAACTTGGCTCAGACACTTGGAGTACTTTATATGGTTGTGAGTGCCACATTTTGGAAAGAAGGCAATTCACTGGAGAGAGTGCAGAAGCAATTTACAAGAATGAGTCCAGCGTTGAGAAACTTCAGTTATGAGGATAACTATGTGTGATTGGCTCCTAGATGGATGAACAGCTTGTGGATGTGAAAGTTTGCTTGGAAGTCAATTGATCTCCAGAAAGGAAGGAGGTATTCTTCTTGCTGCGGTTAAAAACAAACATCTGAAATGTGAAGAAAGCCAGTTTATTTTCCCTCATCAGTTGCTGTATGGCTTTTAAACAAACAAGAGGCATTATAAGTATGAACCAGTCACATTCTGTGTCCTGTAAGCAATTGAAAATACCTAAAGAAGGAAGACTGAGAAGCAGCATGTCCAGTCAGCAAATCATAGAAACCATGTGAACAGGAATCACTGAACTACCTTCCCAGGTTTTCCTTCCATCCATAACACCCATGTTGTATTTGTGCCTGTCTGTAAATGTGTATGGTGGAGGGAGCTTATAAGGTGATTACGGTTTTAACTCATCAATTTTGGATGATTGGGCCAAATGCTGGCGAATGGGACCAGATCAGTTTTCCTGAGCTGAAGCATTTCAGCTATGATATGATGGGGCTGCCTTCCTTATACCGGAGAAGGTTGAGGGGAGGATCTGATTGAGGTGTTCAACATTATCAGGGTATGACTATTTTTGAGAGGAAGAAACTTTTCTCCTCAGTAAAGGACTCAATAACCATGGGGCTTCGATTTAAGATAAAGAGCAGCAGGTTTGAGGGGATTTAAACATTTCTTTTCACTCATGGTAGGTATATGGAACTCACTGCCTGAAAAGGTACTACAGGCAGGAACCATCACAACATTTAAAGTGTATTTAGGTGATTACCTGAAGTGCCATAGCATATGGTTTATGGGTCAAGTGCTAGAAAATAGGATTAACCTTGAGAGATCCTTGACAATCAACATGGCACAATCGGCAAAGGGGCTCTTTACATGTCAAAAAACTTCACAACTAGAATACTCTGAACAGTTTTTGGTCCTATACCTTTGAAAAAGATAGAGTGAATTAGAAAGGAGGTTCACGAGGCTGACACCAGGTATGCAGGGACTGTCATGATGGAAGATTGAATAGGTTTCGGCTGTACAGGACATTGGTTGGAGTATTGCGTGCAATTCTGGTCTCCTTCCTATCGGAAAGATATTGTGAAACTTAAAAGGGTTCAGAAAAGATTTAGAAGGATGTTGCCAGGGTTGGAGGATTTGAGCTATAGGGAGAGGCTGAACAGGCTGGGGCTGTTTTCCCTGGAGCTGAGGGGTGACCTTAGAGAGATTTACAAAATTATAGGGGCATGGATAGGATAAATAGACAAAGTCTTTTCCCTGGGTTCGGGGAGTCAAGAACTAGAGGGCATAGGTTTAGGGTGAGAGGGGAAAGATATAAAAGATGTAAGGGGCAACGTTTTCACGCAGAGGGTAATGCGTGTATGGAATGAGCTGCCAGAGGAAGTGGTGGAGGCTGGTACAATTGCAATATTTAAAAGGCATTTGGATGGGTATATGATTCGAAAGGTTTTGGAGGGATATGGGCTGAGTGCTGGCAGGTGGGACTAGATTGGGTTGGGATATCTGGTCAGCATGGACGGGTTGGACTGAAGAGTCTGTTTCCATGCTGTACATTACTATGACTCTATGACTCTAGATTGGACCCATACTCATTGGAATTTGGAAGAATAACAGGCAACATTTTTGAAACATACAAGATTCTTAGGGACTTGACAGGGTTGACGTGGAAAGGTTGAGTCTAGGATCATAGGGTATAATTGCAGAGTAAGGGATCGCACATTTAAAACAGAGATGAGGAGGAATTTCTTCTCAAAGTGAGTGCTGAATCTCAGACCGCTGTTGAGACTAGCTCATCAAGTATATTCAAGGCTAGATAGTCAGATCTTTAGTTTAGTAAGGGAATCAAGGAGTTATGGGGGAAAAGCCTGGAAAGTGAAGTTGAGGGATATTAGATGAGGCATAATCTCATTGAAGGTTGGGGCAGTTTCAACAGCTGAATGGCCTCCTTCTGATTTAATGTCTTATGGACTCTGTGATTATAGTCACTGTTTGAAAATAAGGACTTTTTTCATTAAGACAGGGATAAGATGACACTGTTTCTCAGAAAATCAAGAATCTTTGAAAATCACTTCATTAAAAGATGGTGGAAGCAGCGTCTTTGAATATTTTTAAGGCAGAAGTAGATAGATTCTTGTTGAACAAGGGGATGAATGGGGTTCAAGGATTAGAAGTGTTGAATAATCAGATTTGTTAAGATCTTATTAAATGGTGGAGCCCATTTGAGAGGCCAAGGGGCCTATTCCTGTTTCTAATGTGTGTCTTTGGCTGTTTGTATTTTCAATAGATATTGCCTTGGCATTTCACATTTTTCTGAAAACCTATTTATTCGTATGTGAAATATCAAATTATTAAAAATTAAATTAAATATCAAGAAATGAAGACTTATTTCAGAACAGCAAGTTTTAAAATTAGCATGAAATAGACAGACAAAGCTCTGAAGTGAAACTAAATGCGATAAATCCCACAGTTGTTCCTGCTGTATAAAATGGCCTCCTCCTGTGTCATAATGACAATGTCAATTTACACAAACATGTTTGTTAACTTTCTTCCCACCTTCTACGGATAATGTACTGAAGACACTTGCAGATAAAATTTGTAAGAGGTTACTTAAAAGGGACAAAATCATTAAAAATTATATGACAGTAATAACCCTAAGTTGTTCAGTAGGAACAAATGATTTTTAATAATTGAACACTTTGGAGATATAACATGCATATAGGCATAGAACTTCTGCAAATGAAATTATACCAACCATTATAGAGAACAATTTAGGATCTAGGCATTTTGAAAGGTGGCATTTCAGCCAAACAAAAATCAAGCTTTAAAAAGAAAGAAAACCTTTCCTCAGGCTTTTCAAGATAAAATATTACTCCAATACCATATTTTTCCAACATGTAAAGCAAGACTGAGAGCAATCATGGTCTTGCATTTATCGGAAGGCATCGGATAAATTCCTTATTGTAAACAAATACAATCATGCAAAATATCCTTCTTAACATTCTGACAAGAAAACAGATAATGATAATTAATCATAATGTAATCAAATCCAAATAACATTGATCAAATGTGTTTCTTGTAAGCTCTTCAATCTGAAGTAGTCAGTGACATGTACAGCTACATGTATTTGTTGAACAATCTAAATTAATCGGCCCAAGACACATGTGCAGCTCTATTCAGTTGAAACAATATGATATTGCTCAAGCGTCTCTCAAATGTATCACTTAAAATTCATGTTATGCCTCTTTATTGTTAAAATAAATAAGATTGCATAACACATAAAATACTATCCACAGTGGCATATAAATAACATTATTAAAGATTATCTACTAAATGCAGGAGCCATAATTCATTGCCCACTCTCAGCGTCAAGTGAATATTTACAATGGATTTTGTTATGAGATGACAATGCAAGGTCAGAGGTTACATTCATTTGATTTTAAATGTCGGTCTAATAATGCTTTTGCTTTACATTATTTTAAAATATGACAATTTGAGATAAATTGTTGACAAGCTATGGGGATAACATTTATGGAAATGTCTTATAATTAGATTAGAATTAAGTTACACAGTAAATAATAACATGACATCTGTTTACAATTTTGTCGCTTTGTATCTTTTTTAGTTATATAAGAATTTTGAGCCATAAAAACCTTATTTCTATATGGAGTATTGTCATATAATGGCTCTCAGAATTTTGCAGCACCTCAACGACACTCTCCACTGCATAACAAAGCAAATTCTGTGGCAAGAAAGTATTGATTTTGCTGTAGAATTATTTAGTTAGGGAATGTGCAACACTTGTTTTTGTGAGGTAGTATTAAATATGCTGAAAACTGCTTCCAATTTATTTTCTGAAGTGCACAGAACGTTCCTTGAATCCCCTGAAGATACATTCCATCTCTACAACATCCACTTCAAAAATTAATCTTAGGCATCTACTTAAACTTATAAAATGTTTCGTTGTTCACCATATCAGCCCCTCTAGTTGGATCCAGTTACTAAAAATAACAATTAACTAGTCACGATGATCTTAAAACTAGATGCCAAAGAAGCTTACATTAGAAATAACATGAAGTAATTTCTATAGGTGCAGTTAGTTCCTACTTAAGGAATACTTTGTGCTTATTTGGTTGAGAATTATTATTTGAAATGTTCCAAAGTAATTTTGGAAAATCCAAACTATAGCTAATTGCTTAATGGCTGATCACGGGTAAAGAGATAATGACAACATATGCCTTATCTAATGAGTTATTCCTTTAATCTCTTTGACTGGTTTAATTATTTTAAATCCTCTCAAAGGCTCCTTATTTGGTCTAAAGCTTTACATGGAAATAAGTTGTAATTTACAGACATATCTTAAATATCTCTCCCATACATTTGCATTCCTTTTAAAAATAATCTTAATCACAAATTCTTTTAAAATTCATGAAATCCACTGTATCACAGAATTACATAATTTGGTGCAAAAAGAGGCCATTTATCTTATTGTGAATGCACAGACTCTTTGAATGAGCAATTCATCTAACACCATGTCCCTGCCTTCTCCTCATAATCTTGCACATTCTTTGTTTCCAGATGACAGTTTGAATATGTTTTAAAAAGTCTCAATTGAATGTGACCTCACCACATCTCAGACCATACACTCCAGATCCACGTTGCACGAAAAAAAATTTTTCATATTACTTTTGCTTCTTTTATTAATTTCTGTAAATCTGTGCCATCTTGTTCTTGATGCTTTCACAGATGGGAACACTTTCTCCCCACCTACTCTGTGTAGTAAAGGGACATCTGGAAAATGGGAAGCCTTCAAAAATGACGTAACAAGACCTACCTTTCCTGGAGTTAACCCATCTACCTGACTGTATCTGCGACTTTTCTTCCTTCTTATAACTGCCATCCATCACTCTCCCTAGCTCGTAAATTCCTTAATGCCTCCAACTGCCACTCCAATCGATCTATGTGCTCTGATAGGATTCACAACCAAAGGCATTCCTGCAGACCTAATCATTAGTAGCATGAAACTCTCCCTAAACTCCCACATCTGACACGAAGAGCATATCACTCTACTAAAGACCATCTTTGCTCCTTCACAATCTACAGACCCAGAAAATAGCATCACCTTTTTGCATCAAAAACTCTCCTCTCAACCTTCTTTTCTCTAAGGATTACAGTTCCTACTTCTTCAATCAATTTTCATAAGTTCCTTATTCTTGGAACTATTCTTGTGAATCTGTTCTGCACTCAGTCTAATACCTTCTCAGTCTTCCTAATGTACAGTGTTCAGATTTTCACTAGAAAACTAATGACTTATATAAATTCAAAGTAATCTCCTACCTCTTGAACTCTATACACTTATTAATAAAGCCCAAGATACTGAACGCTTTACTAACTGCTCTTTTAATCTATCCTGCACTTTTAATGGTTTGTGCACATTTACACTTAGTCCCTCTACTCCGCACCACCTTCAGAGTTATACCGTTTTTAAAAAAATATTGTCTCTCTCTCTACATTTTTCTTGCCAAAATTAACTACATTATATTTCTCTGCATAGAAATTAATCTCAAAATCACAGAAACGTTATGCAAAGTGAAGCCATTTCGTCCATTGTATCTTCACCAGGTCTGATTAGTTTGACTTACTGCCAAACTCTTGCAATTTTCCTCATAACCCTTAATGTTGCCTCCATCTAAATAATCATGCAATGTGCTTCCGAATGCCTCACCAGGACCTGCCTCCATCACAACTTCACGGCAATGTGTTCCAAGCCCAGAACATTCACTGTGTAAAAAGTGCTGAATCTTGGTTGCAATTGCATCTTTTTGAAAACATTTTAAAACTGCCCCCTGGTTCTCCATCCGTTTATGAGCAAGAATGATTTTTCCCTATCTACTCTGTCTAGGCCAGTCATTATTTTGAAACCTCTATCCGATCTCCCCTCAGGTTTCACCTCTCCAAGAAAAACAGTTCCAACTTCTGTAACTGTACTCCTCTCTTATATGAGTTAAACATGTCATTAGCTCATTAGTAAGATGACATAAAATGATTTACAAAGAAAATCAAGTAATTAGAAATTGTTTAACTGTTCAACGCTGCACTACTGGTGATGGAATCATTTGGTTGAGGCACTAAATCAAGTCCTTCTTCCTCAGTCGGTTGTAAAATATCCCCTGATGTTCTATACTGATGAAACTAATCATTCAGCACAATGCAGTCTGTAGAACTTCACTGTATGCAATTTCCTACTGCGTTTAGCTAAAACAACAGCAACTCATCAAAAAATAATTAAGTGGCCATGAAATGCTTTAGGGCATGATGTTAAGGTTTATGAAAGTAGAACAGAAATGTGGTTTTTCCCTTTTGTTCAAATAGCTGAAGCACCCGGTTTTATCTCACTTTGGTCAAAAGAGCAAAACAATTGTTCTATAGATAAGGGAAGGTTTCTAACAATTGGACTGAGCAATTTATCTCAAATCTGCTACCTCAACAGATGTCAGCCAGCTCCATCCCAGCTGTGTTAATTTTTTTTGTCAAAACTGATGGAAAGCCTGGTGGAATTATGAGAAATGCACATTTCCATTCCATATTTCATGTTACTGAACTGGTGGTGTTCACCATTGACCTTGGGGGAAAAAAATCACAACTGTCCAACAATCTCTATGACATGGATTTCCTTTTCTGATGTCAGTTTGAATCGAAGTCAAGGGAATCTGCAGGCTTCCAGTAACAGTGATATTATCAAGCAGGATGAACAACCAATTTAATAGATGCATTCTTACAGATAGCAAACTTGGAAATAAAACACACTGAAGTTTTCATTTTTCATGAACATTTTACAAGCAGTAAACTAATAATCGATTGTACCACACACATAGGATTATGGTAGGAAGTGAAATATCATAACCTTCAAAAAAAAAAGCTTAAAAATATGTACTTTGAAAAGATCAAACCTGAAAACTGATTTAGTTCCTCTTTTCTCCCTCCCACTTATCTTTCTTTGCACTATTGTGCTGCTCCTGTTGGACACTGATTAGGATTTGTTATTAGTTTTATTAGTCAAATAGGTGATCGGTGGTAGGATTTTCTTGGGCTTTTTCCAGTTGGGGATTGGCTTCTGAACAGAGAAAGGATCTATAAGATAAAGTTGGAAACTATTTCTAGTAAGTTGTACGAAACTATGGATTTCCAATAAAACCCTTTTAAATCTCCAAAAGTGTTCTGCTGTCATTTCAACATATGGCCATCAGTCAATGAAGCATGGTTGCACAGGATTACCCTTGATCTCATCTCTTCAGGTTGGAAAAAAAAGAGCAGATTTTTGACAGAAGTAAAGATACTGGTAGCTTTTTACAGTGCAATGTTAGATCATGAATTATGATTATTTAATGGGCTTTACAGATTTGGATTCAAACAGAAAGTGGAAGAATGAGGTGGAGATGTGGAATTGAGTCACTTTTCTAATCAATGAAGGAAAGTATGGCTTTGCCTTTATCCTTATCAGGAAGGATAAAATTAGAAATAAAATGTTAGTATTCATGCAATTTACGAGTATGGCATGATATTCAGGAATGATAATACTATCACATGAAGTAATTCAAAATTTCATAATAGTGATTACCAGAAAAGATGAGGTTATTTTAACTACATATTTTTGAAAAAGACATATTTTGCCAATGCTTTTCAACTTTACCACATCAGGCCAATTTGCAAACAATACCAAAGTAAACAGAAAATAACATTTGTACTAGACGAGGGGAGAGTACTGATTGGTTGGCAAAGCAGACCCTGATTGGTTGAAGGGTTACCATAGTGAATGCACCAGTTAGTGATGACTAGTGGCTAACTGTCAACCTTTATTTAAATTTTCAAGCAGGTAGGTTTTCTCTACTTACTGTAGCCACACTGCCGCGAGAAATGAACCAGGGAGTGGCTGTCATCAACTTTGTTGACTTGAAACAGGCAAAGTACATATATTCTTTCTGTCAGGATTGTAACGCTAGCTCATGCACTCCACCATGTAGCATCAATAGCTATGGTAGCCCTCGCTCCTTTGTATGCCTCAACCCTATGATTACTCTTTGAAGTTTTATATAGCTTGTTCACAGTGGGAATGTTCTCATAAATGACAAATATTTATAGAAAGCATTAGTAGCAAATCAAAAAATAAATCTTCTTGATGTGTGCTATAAATTAGCTTCTACTTTCATTTTAAAGTTTTCTTGGTGTGCATTTTCAACGAACATTGTCCTTAAGCTCCAATAAAATATCTTAATTGGTTTTATTGTTGGTACCTAAGAGAACATTTTGGTTTAAGTATTGCAAGAACACTGCAAATTAGTTTTAAGAAATGCTATTATTAACATGGCTAAATTGAACTGCTACAACATAGATAGATACAGACTTTAGCAAAGGGTAAATCAAAACTTGTTGGTAACATTAGGATACCAGGACTAATTTTTTTTTCTCTGATGTTTAAACATAATGCTCAAGTTGAAAAGTAATTTTCCATATTTTCTATAACTAACTAATTTATATCACTGCCTACCCAATAACTAGAGTGGTAGTAATGGTAGTTAGTGGACTGGTATGTTCTTCCTGTGAGATATGGGAGATCAGAGAAAAGTCAACATTCCTGATAACTCTGTTTGCAGGAAGTGTGCCCACTCCAGCTCTTCTCAAACATTTGGAGCAACAGCTGGACTCACTGAGAAACATACAGAAGGCAGGAAGTTTAATAACAGGAGTTTAAGGGTTGTTTTCACATCAAATGGTCAGGCGGATAATTGGGTGACCATGGAAGGTGGGGAGGTGTTGGAGGTGCAGCCAGGCAATACAGGAGTCCTTTGTGGCTATTTTCTTCTCAAATGGTACAGCTGAGGGGGATGGGCTCTCAAGAGAAATCAACAGCAGCAGCCAGATCTGGCTCTGTCATACAGCCGGAAGCTTTGAAATATAGGCAAGTGGTAGTGATTGGGGACTCTGTAGTCAGGGGCACAGATAGCTTTATCGCAGCTGCGACTGAGACTCCAAGATGGTGTGTTGCCTCTCCAGGGCCGGGTACAAGGATGTCCCCAGGATGTTCTAAAAGGGGAGAGTGAGCGGCCAGAGGTTGGGGGTCCATACTGGCACTAATAACATAGGCTGGAAGACAGATGAGGTCTAACAAAGAGAATTTAGGGAGCCAAAGTTAAATGAGAGTTATTGTCCTTCCCAGTTCCTCAAATTATGTAAATCCAGTCTTGTACAAGTAAGAAATACCTTGGGTTTGTTTGTATATTTTTGTACAAGTATATTTTTGAAATAAAAAGAATAAATTGAGGGAGTTAGGTAGCAAGTTAAAAAGCAGATCCTCAGGATTATTTCCTATGTCATGTGCTAGTGAGGCGCCAGAAATAGGGAGATAATACAGTTAAATACATGGCTAAAGAGCTGGTGTAGGAGGGAGGGCTTTAGACATCTGGATAATTAAGATCTCTTCCAGGGCAGGAGGGGCCTGTACAAGGGAGACAACTTACACCTAAAACATGAAGGGCACCAATTTCCTTGCAGGGAGGTTTGCTAGTGCCACTCTAGTTTCAACTATGGCAGTAGGTCAGCAAGTGGAGTGATTGAGGAGAAGGTAGAGACTAAATCATATAAGTCTAATAAGAAGAACAGGCAGAGCCAGGTTAATGAACATGGTGGAACTAGCATAGTGTATTTATTCCAGTGCAAGGAATATAAACAGGCAAGGCAAATGAGCTTAGAGCCTGGATTAGTCAATGGAGCTACAATGTTGTAGCCATTACAGAGGCTGGCTGAGAAAATGGGCAGGACTGGCAGCTCAACGCTCCAGGTTTTAGAAGTATCAAGCATGTTTAGAGAGGGATGTAAAAGGAGTGGGGAAGTTGTATTACTGATTTCAGAGAATGTCATAGCTGGACTAAGAGAGTATATTTTGGAGGGTTCATCCAACAAGGCTATATGGGTACAACTCAGGAATAAGAAAGGTGCAATCACTTTGATGAAGCTATCGGTGTCCCAACAGCCAGGGAAAAAAAAAGGTACAGATTTGTAAGCAGATCATGGAACGATGTAAAAACAACCAAGTTGTGGTAGTGCGTGGTTTTTTAACTTCCCCATTGTTGACTGGAATTCCCTTAGTACTAGAGGCTTGGAAAGGGCAGAATCTATTTGGTGCATCCAGACAGTTTCTTGAAACAATATGTAGATAGTTCAACTAAGGAAGGGGCCATACTAAACCTTATATTGGGGAGTGAGCAGAGTAGGTTTCAGTATGGCAATAAGTTGGGAACAGTGATGATAATTGTGTATGTTGCATGATAGTGATGGCTAAAGATAAGTCTGGTCCTAGGGTGAAAGTGTTAAATTGGGCCAATTATAACAGCATTAAGCAGAAACTGGAGAAATTAGATTGAGGGTGGCTGTTTTAGGTGATACGTGGGAGTCTTTTAAAGGCCTGTTCTCAGTTCACTACTGTACTCCCTGTTCACCCACAACTGTGCAGCTAAATTCTGAATGAATGCCTTCTATAAGTTTGCTGACAACATCGCTTGGATACGACGGACATCAAATAATGATGAGTCAGAATACAGGAAGAAGGTACAGGGCTTGGTGTCAGGGTGTAATGATAGCAACCTCTCTTCCAATGTTGACAAAACAAGAAAGAAGGAGACGCCCCCAACTACATCAACGGAGTTGAGGTGGAGAGGGTAGGGAGCATTGCATTCCTAGAAGTGATGATAACTAACTGTCCTGAACTTTCCACGTAAAATGCGATGGGCAAGAAGGCACAACAACACCTCTTCTTCCTCAGGTGCCTTAGGAAATTTGGCATGTCCATAAGAACTCTCACCAACCTTTACAGATGCACCTCAGAGAAACTATACTGTTTGAGTGTATAACAGCTTGGTATTGCAACTGCTCTGCCCAGAACCGTAAGAAACTACAGAAGTTTGCATGAACAGCCCTGAGCATCACGAAAGCCAACCTTTCATCCATGGGCTCATTTTCACTTCTCAATTCCACCGAAAGCTGCCTGCATCATCATCGACCTCTCCCACCCTGGTAACGCTCTCTTACAACCTCTTCCATCAGGCAGAAGATGCAGAAGCTTGAACTTATGCTCCAGTCGGTTCAAGAACATTTTCTTCCCGGCATTATTAGACTGCTGAGTGGACTCTCTAACTTCAAATAATGTTGATCTTGCTAACGTTGATCTTGCTTTGCGCACTTTCTGTGCAGTGTAACTTGTATGCCGCGCTCTGTCTAAGCGCCTTTAGATCTGTGTGTCCTTGTTGACGATGATCTGCCTGTACTGCTCGCATTGTACTACAACTGTGCAGCCAAATTCTGAATAAATGCCTTCTATAATTTTGCTGACAACATCACTGTGATACGATGGATATCAAATAATGATGAGTCAGAATACAGGAAGAAGATAGAGGGCTTGGTGTCAGGGTGTAATGATAACAACCTCTCTCTCAATGTTGACAAAACAAGAAAGAAGGAGATGCCCCCAAATCAAATCAAAGTTCAGGATCAGCATGTTATTTTGAGGATGAAAGGTAAGGATGAAAAATTTGGAAACGCTGGATGGCAAGAGATATTGAAAGTTTCATCAAAAAGCAAAAGGAAGCAAATAAATTGACCAACTCTTGGGAAATAAGGCAGGACAGGTAATTGAGGTGTCAGTGGGGGAGCACTTTGAGGCCAGCGATCATAATTCTATTAGTTTTAAAATAGTGATGGAAAAGGATAGACCAGATCTAAAAGTCAAAGTTCTAAATTGAAGAAAGGCCAACTTTGATGGTATTAGGCAAGAACTATCGAAAGCTGGTAGGATACAGATGTTCGCAGGTAAAGGGACGGCTGGAAAATGGGAAGCCTTCAGAAATGAGATAACAAGAATCCAGAGAAAGTATATTCCTGTCAGGGTGAAAGGGAAGGCTGGTAGGTATGGGAATGCTGGATGACTGAAGAAATTGAGTTTGGTTAAGAAAAAGAAGGAAGCATATGTCAGGTATAGACAGGATAGATCAAGTGAATCCTTAGAAGAGTATAAAGGAAGTAGGAATATACTTAAGAGGGAAATCAGGAGGGCAAAATGGACACATGAGATAGCTTTGACAAGTAGAATTAAGGAGAATCCAAAGGGTTTTTACAAATATGCTAAGGACAAAAGGGTAACTAAGGAGAGAATAGGGCCCCTCAAAGATTAGCAAGGCGGCCTTTGTGTGGAGCCACAGAAAATGGGGGAGATACCAAATGAATACTTTGCATCAGTATTTACTGTGGAAAAGGATATGGAAGATATAGACTGTAGGGAAATAGATGGTGACATCTTG